>NC_058132.1:681386741-681403655 GCF_016433145.1 Gracilinanus agilis
GAAGGAAGGAAGGAAGAAAGGAAGGAAGAGTCATTTGAATTTTTGAGAAAATGGAGAGAGTTTTAACTTATTGATTTTGTCACCCATCATCATTAAAAAAATTAGAGGCTCAATATTGCTTTCTCTATTTTCAGATAATAATGAATGTTGTGCAAATTATAAAATTTAATTAGCTATATAAATGCCAGAGGAACAAATAGTGGCCTATTGTCTTGATATCTTTCCCGAAATTAGTCTTTTAAAACAAATTTGCCATATTAATCATCTAAAAATATTTTTGATCACTGAATTAATAGTTTGCAGCCTGTTTTCAGGTGTTCATTGCCATAGGTGATTGCCTCTTAATTACCACACGGCCGCTTTCTATTCACTCGGATTAATTCATGTTTTCTGGCATGGTCCCAAAAGGCAGCCTTGCCCTATATCTTCTAATTACTTCTATAATTGAATTTGCCCACTTTTTCTAACCTATTTTTTAAACTGACTGTGTTTGTTCATGGTTTATTGTGTCTTTTTTGTGTCCGTTCTCTGCAAGCAGAAAGTACATTGATTCTTTCCTCGTTTCTCATTAATTTTCAAGAGCTCTGCTGCATGTCTGTTTTTTCAGCCTGTCAGGCCTATTGCTAGACCCCCCCCCAAAAAAAGACTCTTATTATTAAAGGTTAGGTAAAATAGACTGAAGTTAATTAATTCATTAGTAACTCTGAACCAATTACTGAAGCCTTCTCTTATTTATATACTTGTTAACAAGACAGAGATGAGAAAGGCCAATTACAGGCACATGTCCTTCAGAAGTTGGGAAAACCCACTAGAGCTTATGCATTTATTGGCACCAAAAAAAATGCAGGTTTATAGATCAGATGGCTAGAATGGTAGAAACAGACTTTTTGCTAACATGCAACTTTCTAGTTTGTCCATTGAAGGTGGGGGGCAAAAAAAACCCTAAATGGATGTGACAAGAATGAAACTCCAAGGTGGAATCCAAACAGATTTTTCTAACTTCTTTCCAAGAGGTTCTGCTTTTACTTTTAAGTCTCTTGTCTCAACCCTAAAATTAATCATTCTTAAAATATAACCCTCAGATTACTAAACCATTTACAAAATGTCTTTTTTCCAAGTAGCATCTTCTTTTGATAATGGGAAGGAATGCCAAAATTCTTCAAAACATTGAAAAGCCATGTCTTGGCTGAGTTGATGGTTCTCTTGATTAATGAAAAGTAATAGTCTATTCCCAGGACCCGATCTCAGCTAGTCTTAGGAACTATACTTCTATCCCCTCCTTACTGGTTCTACGTAAGGCAAAATTTGACTAATTTATAAGGTTTGTTTTTCAAGGATTTGTCATGGGTATTTATATTGGAATATCTGTGTAAGCTGAGTCGTCTGCAAGTGTCTGCTGGGTCTGCTAGGTTGAGAAGAAGACAACTGAGTTGATTGATAAATTAAGGTGGTTTTAAAAAAGTTTTTCTTGTACCTTTTGATTTTTAGGTCAGTCATGCCCCAATATGTACTTCCCTTTCTTTGAATCCTCCTTTATAACCCCAAACAAAAAACCTACTAAGCAAAACTGTCACACAAATATTAGATCCAACAGCATATGCCCCATTTTGTATCCATTGTCTTCCACCTCTCTACCAAGAAGAAGAAAATGTATTACCTCATTTGCTTTCTAAGACCAAGATTCTTTATTGCAGTGAATAGAGTTTTGTTTTTCTTTATTATTATTTTATGTGATTATAGGTGTATCATTTGTTCTTCTGGTTCATCCAATTTCACAGTCAGATCATAAAAATATTTCCATATTTTGTTGAGTTCTTCATTTGTTATTTTTAACATGTGAATGAATGAAACTCATTTATTAAGCATTTACTGTGTCAGACAGACACTACATTCTGGTGATATAAATACATGCAGGCAAAACAGTCCCTGCCTTCAGGGAACTTACATTCTAATAAGGAAAGGCAATACCTAGAGGGGAACTGCAAAGGGGGTTTGGAGATAGCATGGTTTGGACAAGGTAAGGAAATGGAAACAAGATAAAGTAACAACTTCCTTATCACGACCTAAGAATCTCATGGACAATTCTTAAGTTCTAGAGGGAAGTTCTAGATGGGATTGGGAAGACTACCCAAAGTGTAGATAGCATAGTTTGAGAATGGGATACAGTCAGTCATATGTCATAGTTTATGCATTGCCCAAACTATGAGCACTCACTTATTTTCATTTTTGCCATCTCAAAAAGGTGATATGATAGATATTTTGTCCTATATGAGCATTCTTTCTATCTTTGACCTCCTTAGAGTGTGTGCCCACTAATGGGTTGTTAATTGAGTTTTTCATTGACTCTATTGGTTACTTGAAGGGCATTTAATATATATACCCTCCTACACCAAGATCCTTATAGGTGAGAAGTTTGGCTAATTAATTTTCTTTTTCTAGTGGCTTCTATAGCACCATATGTATAATATATACATGAATGTTTAATAAAAAAAAAAGCAACCACCCAGAAGAGATCTCCATAGATCATAAAGCCTAGTCCCCTGTTTTCTGCCAATTCAAAGTCGAAATCATTGAAGACAGATGACTGTTGTAAAATACTCTTTTTAAAGGGCTTTAGGAATAAGATTATTACAATTTCTTGCTCTTACTAACATATTCTTATGCTTCTCACCCTTACAGTCAATAAATCCTTCCATTTATCTACCCAAAGTTTCTCTTGCTGTTACTTATTTTCTTTTTTGCTCAATCCTCTGGAGATGGAGAATAATATGTCACTGTCTGCTCATAATAGCCATTCAATTATTATGTCACTTCATAGACTTCTAGCTTCTCTAGGCTAAACACATGCAGATATGTGCATGCACATATAGTTATATACATATATACATATATGTACATATATGTATATATGTATTTCTTTTGTGCTTATATAAATATATGTATATATCAATCTTCCCTCAGAAAAACTATTTTCCATCTCAATTACATATCTCACTTTATTTTACTGTTTTCAGTGTGTGTGTATGTGTGTGTGTGTGTGTGTGTGTGACAGAGAGAAGAGAGAGAGAGAGAGAGAGAGAGAGAGAGAGAGAGAGAGAGAGAGAGTGAGTTCTGGTTTTAGACAAAATAATATTTTGTTACCATTCTTATAGACTGGTTGAATCTGTCTCTCTACCTTCAGACCTGCCTCTTTGGATGAGAGAACAACTTTCCATATTCCTTTGTTCTTTAGGCCTCCTTCTCATCAGATCTCTCTGACTAATGCACGAGCGAGCTTGTTAAAATTTGTTTGCCTTAAGTTGTCTGTATCCTGCCACTTTCATTTCATTTCAAGGTTTTCATTCATCTTTAGATCCTCAAGTAGTTCTTTCATGTTGGAAACCAATCAAGGATGCATCTTCCCCCCTTGATTCATAGAAGCATAGCATGTGAGACTTGTGAAGGACCTCAGAGGTCATCTAGTCCAACCCCCCTCCCTGTTTCATGAATTTCTTCTACAACATCACTGAAAAGTGGATGTCCAGCTTCCTCTTGAACACCTTCAGGGACAGGAAACTCACAATTCCTTGCCTTCAGATTATTGATTTAGAGCTGTAAGGGACCTAAGAGGTCATCTAGTCCAACCCCCTCATTTTACAGAGGAGGTGACTGAGGCCCAAAGTTATGGAATGACTCATATGGGTCTCATGGTTAGTGATTGGCAGAACCAGGATTCAAATGTTGGTCCTCAAACTCCAAATTTAGCTCTTTTTCCACTCTACTCACCCCCACCACCTCCTACACTAGGAAATGGTTCTGACACATTACAAAAATTCATTCGTTGATATGTGACCAACTGAATTGTTTTCCATTGGTATATAGATAGTAGCAGCCTTCTAAGAATATGAGAAACCTAAAAGATTAAGCTCACCCATTTTTCCTTTTTATAGCTTTATAATTGACTTCTCCTGTACTTTCTTTAGTCTCCTATTCTTTCTTTTTTCCCCATAACCTAAGCACTTCATATTTCTTGGCTTCTTTGGATTCTTTTAACCTGAAAGCATGTTTATATCTTCATCATCATAATACTTCTGGGTTTGGCCCAAGCCAAGAACCTTCCAAAACATTTTCACATCAGCTATCCCATCTCATTTCAGCCATCCTCATGATATCAATAGCTAAATCCCAGTCAAAATCTCCATTTCATACTGATTACATCCCAATCTTCTGGGGTTTTATGCAAAAATTTCATTTCATTTTGAATTTTGCTTTTGATTGTCCTTACTTATTTTGGAGTCAGTCTTACCAGGATTTCCCAAGTAGGCATCCCTTGGTCCTATGCTTTTTTGTTTATCTCTCTAGCCTCAATGAAATCAGGTTTTATAGAAGTAAGGAAAAAAACCCAGGTATTGGCCTAAGAGGTTACCAACATCTCAGTTCTTAATTGACAATTGCTAAATGCTTCAGGAATCAATTCTTAGGTAGGATTTGTATCCTTGATATAATTTGTCTTTAGGATATTTGGCCCAAATATTTTACACATTTTAGTATCTGATGAATATCACTTGATTTTTTACTGAAACTCAGTATGAAGTCATGACACAGATGTTTCCACATCATACTAGAGATTTTGATTTTATAGATTCCTAAAGGATGGAGTAAATTATACTGTGGCACAGACTTATTCTCTTCTATTTAAAAAATATATTCCTTTGAAATATAGAGGAATGGATTTGAGCCAAAGGTCCTGGATTCAATGTTGGCTCTATTTATTGTTTGCCTAAGCTTGGGGAAGTCGTTGAACCATTTGTCTTCCTCATCTATAAAATAAAGTTGCTGAGCAACTTGGAGCTCCCAGGAGTAGCTGCAGAGAAAAGAACACATTCACTTGACCTGGGGGTGAAACACAAGTGAAAGCAAAGATAGAGTCAAAGTGTGTGACCAGGTGCATGACAGAAGTTACCACAATGATTGTGTTTCTCTGGGGAGGAGATCTCATTCACTCTTAGTGTGTGCATGGAGGGCCTTTTGTTGGAGGCAAGACTTTGGAGCTGAGCTTTAACATACTGCATCAAGCAGAATGATCATGAATACTCAATGCCTAGATAGATAGGATAGATAGATAGATAGATAGATAGATAGATAGATAGATAGATAGATAGATAGATGTTTTATTAAGCTTCTACTGTGTGCCAGGCACTAATGTACATACAGTGAATGAAACAATCACCCTCTCATAAGGTGCTTACATTTGAAAGGGAAGATAATGAAACTATATGTTCGTATATACTTCAACAATAGAAGAGCCAATGAAGTTTATTGACTAGGAGAATGACTCATCTACACTTATGGAGAACCATGCTGGTAGCAATGTAGAGGATGTCCTGGAGTAGGCAGAGACTTGAGTTAGGGAGACCTCGAAGTCCCTTCCAACTCAGAATTCTATAACAACTAAACTTTGTGTTTTACCCGTGGTAATCCATTGGGAAGCCTGACTCAATCCCATGTGTCTGTTCAGTGGATCTAAGCTGAGGGAAATGATTCTTACATATGGCGAACAAGTACCACAATGGCCTGTCATCACGCTAGCCAAAGCCACAACACCAATTTTGGAGGCTGTTTTCCTGATGTGAGGGAAGAGGGCTCTAAACGAAAAGTTGGACTAAGAGCAAATCTTGTTTCAATCAAGGGTACATGAGAAGAAAATAAAATTCTTACATTAAAACCTATTCTTTCAAGCTCCCAATGGCATATTTCATTGACCTCAAGAGGATATCTCAAAACAATGGTTCTATGTCTCAGAATGAGAGTTAGACTATATATGGAGAGAGCCACTGTTGGAGAGAAGCAAGAGCTCTCCTTTTTTGTTGTTGTTGTTTTTTTTTGTTTTGTTTTGTTTTGTTTTTGTGGGGAGGGGTGGACAAAGAAGAAATCTGATGATTTTGTATATTATACCTATTTTTGAATTTTCTGTTTTCCTGTTTTGTCCATCTTTTTTGCTAGTGATGGCCCAAAATTACTACTTGCCCCTTTATGGCTTCACATGATTCTACCCAAGCTTTGTCAAGCTCCAGACCAACACATGGCTCTGAAATGACTGGAGTGGTTACAAATAAGAAAAATGGGATTTTCCGTGCATGAAAAACAGCAGAGCAAACAAATTCTTCAAAAACAAAGGACCTCTTTTATTGAAAAGACTCTTTTTGTCTAACATCGGGAATAGAGAAAAGCTCAGGAGGCAGAAACAGAGGAGTTCATTCACAAGTAGAGATACAGACTGTGGTAACCTTGAGTCCATCTACACAGCACAGGGAGTGGAGTTCTTGTTTCTGGTTTATTTGGTCAACTTATACAGTCAAACAGAATTATTTGGGACTCACCTTGGATATATACCACCTTGGTATTAATGAAATTAACTGAATAATTAACAGATGCACTTTACTTTCTGTAGTGTAGACCTGGGCATGGTTTAGGATGGTGAACTATGGCATTTCTCTGCCCTTTTCAAGACCACTTGGGAACAAGAAAAGCATCACAGCAACACAGCAAGCTTTGACCAAGTACTCAGAACAGCCTTGATCCACCTAGTTGTCAATCCTCCACACTGTCCCCTTACCCCCAAGTCACTCTGTATTTGCATTCTGTACAGACCTATCTATCTATAGATTGATTCAGAAGAATATATGGCTCTTGAAAGTAGAGATAAGTATTCAAGGGTAGTTCATTGTATTCAATTGTATTTCATTATTGTATTCTTCATAAGTATATCCCAAGTCCTAGGACAGAGATTGGCAAATAAGAAGTATCAGGGGATTGATAATCAATGTTGCTTTCCCTTTAAATATGTGAGCATCTTGATAGCAGATTATTTCATCTTTGTTTATTTTGTATTTGTAACTGTTATCACCTAGCATAGTGCCTAGAACATAATAGGGTTGGGATTTTGTGTGTGTAGAGGGGTGGTTATGTTGAATTTTTTTAGTTCTTTCACCCCTAGGCAACCATAATTATAAATTACAAAGAAGGTACCCCCCTCTCATTGGTACAGGAAGTTCCATAAATGGATGAAATCACTGATCCATTCTCTATCATCCTATTTTGGAAAAAGAATCATTTCTTTAGAAATATCTAGTGCCCAAGAAGAAAGTAAGAAGAAATGGGGGCCTTGATTAAAGTCTTTTTTTTTCAAACTAAATATTTGAAAAGGTTCATCATAATCTTTCTGAGCACTAGGTGCTGGCTAGACGGGTTAGAAAATAAAATCACAAAATAGGTTTTAGAGGAGTCTGTGAGTCCCTAAATAATAAAACAGAATTGACTGTAGATGATTTTTACAAGCATATAAAAGAGACTTAAGTTGATTGATAAATACTGAAGAAGACCCCATCTCTGCTTTATTTTCACTCAGACAAGTTGGATATTTCATATATAGTCATCTTGTACAGTAAAGTTCTCACTTGGACAAGATTGCTATCTCAAACATTGTGTTCTTATACATTTTATTGCCTGGAATTGAATCACAGCCCAGTATACCTATCAGGATGAATGTCCTTCCAGATCTTTAGTTTGAAACCTTTCCTTATTTTTTTCCCTCATCGCCTTTATCCAGCCAGACATCAAATCCTGTCAGTTCTTCCTTCCAAATGTCTGTGGCATCTGTCTCCATTTCTACTGCCCTAATCCAAACTAAGTAGTTTACACTAAGCAAACATTAATGGTGTTGAAGTAGAGAAGTGGCACAGTTATATTTGTTCTTTAGGAATATTACCTTGATAACTGTAGGAAGGATTATTAGAGAGAGGAGAAACCAGAAGACAGGAATCCAATTAAGAAATAAATAGAGTTTAGATTTTCTCAGTATTTTGGTCAGTTTTGCCAATTTTTAAACTCTTCTTTCTCCTTTTCTTTAAATTCTTTTTGTTACATATGATAGATTTCTGGATGGGAAAGAAATATGCAGGAGAAAATTTAAGGGATATAGAAATTTTAAAAATCAATAAAATGTATTTTTGAGTTACTTTTTATTTTTATTTTATATATAACATAATATCATATGTAATATGCTTTTAGAAAAAAGAAACAATTGCCACAATCCAGGGAAGAGACAATGAGGATATAAATTAGGGTAGACAGAAGGGGATGTATGTGAGAACTGTTGTGGAAATAGAATTGTCAAGACTTGGCACCTGATTGGATATGAGAGATGAGGGAGAACGAAGAGTTAAAAATGATTTTGTATTGCTGACTCAAGTGCCTGGAAAGATGGTGGTATCTCCAAGAGGAATAGGGAAATTTGGAAAAGGAGAAAAGAGGAGAAAAAAATCTAGGAGAAAAGATAATGAGTTGCATTTTGGATCTACCTGCTGAGTTTGAAATATCATTGAAAATACTTAATCAGTCAACTAGGGATACACAACTGGAGCTTAGAAGAAAGACTCAGGCTGTGTGTAGATTTTTGGAGTCATCTACATAACCCCAGTCCAGTTCATCTAAAGCCTCAACTGGGCCTCCAAGTGGGTTTCACATGGACCAAAAGGAAAATTTAATTATGAGATTTCTACCAATAAATTCAATTCAATGAACTAAACATTGGCTCCCTGTCACCTACAGGATCAAACACAAAATCTCTGCCTGGCATTAGAAGCCCTTCATAGCCAAGTACCCTCCTAACTTTTCCAGTCTTCTTATGCCTTACAACATCCATGTACTCTTCAATTCAGTAACACTGGTCTTCTCCATTAAAACATAAACAAAAACAAAAATAAACCACTCTGTCTCTAAGCTCCAGGCATTTTCTCTGGCCTCTGCCTAGAATACTTTCCCTCTTCAACTCTGCCTATTGACCTCTCTGTTTCCCTTAAAGTCCCAACTAAAATCCTGTCTTTTTTTTTTTTAATTTTTTTAAACCCTTAACTTCTGTGTATTGACTTATAGGTGAAAGAGTGGTAAGGGTAGGCAATGGGGGTCAAGTGACTTGCCCAGGGTCACACAGATGGGAAGTGTCTGAGGCCGGATTTGAACCTAGGACCTCCTGTCTCTAGGCCTGGCTCTCAATCCACTGAGCTACCCAGCTGCCCCCTAAAATCCTGTCTTTTACTGGAGGCCTTCCCCAACCCCTTGGAAATCTAGTACCTTTCAACTGTTTATTATTTCTTCTTCATTCAATATATAGCTTGCTTGTATATATTGTTTGCTTGTTGGCTTCTCCATTATATTGTAAGCTCCTTGAGGGCAAGGACTATTTTTTTCTCCTAACCTCGGCTCTTAGCACAGTGTTAGGCACAGAGTAGGTGCTTGATAAATATTTATTGATTGATTGAATTCAATTCAGTATAGCACCCCCTTGAGGGCAAATGAAGGGGTGGTCTTTAATGTCAATTTCTTTTTTTTTCTTTAACCTAAATCATCAGAGGAGATGCAGATATCTTTTGTCTGCTTCTTGTTAACTGCTGCTTCAATTGTTCCAGTAGCCAATACTATACCACTTGGATTCCCAGAGGCATTTCCCCCTTACTGACTAACCCAGCAAGTGCATGGATTAGACAAGCCTGTGTGTCTGGGATGGAGCTGCCTCCTATTTGTGTCTTCTTTCCTTTGGTATAAAGCCTTGTGGGGTTTTAAAAGATGTTTAGTATCTTTCCTATGTACCTAAGTGGTAAGTTATTTGCACAATAGCAGAGACAGTGCCAGAAAGAAAGAAGTCAAAGGATTTTTGAGTCAGTTCTCAAGTACCTCTAGAAGAGTGGGTTGGGACAGTTAAGTGGCTCAGTGGATAGAGAGCCAGGCCTGAGGTGGGAGTTCCTAGATTAAAATCTGACCTCTGAAGCTTCCTAGCTGTGTGACCCTGGGCAAGTCACTTAACCACTATGGCTTAGCCCTTACTGCTCTTCTACCTTGGAACCAATACACAGTATTGATTCTAAGATAGAAAGAAGTGTTATTTTAAAAGATAGGTAGATAGATAGATAGATAGATAGATAGATAGATAGATAGATAGATAGATAGATAGATAGATAGATAGATGAACAAATGAAAGGCTGAATAAATAGATAAATAAATAAAGGAGAGGGTTGCTGAAAGACCCTCTGCTGTATTTTCTCAGTGAGTTGCTGGGTTAAATATTTATTAGCAACTACCCTATGTTAGACCCTCTACTAAGCAAGGGAGATACAAAAGAAAATGAGAAATACTTCCTGCCATCAAGAAGCTTACATCCTATTTGAGGAAACAACACATGCACAGATAATTACAAAATATATATAAAGTGATTGGCTTATGTTTAATCTAAAGTACAATTTGCTAATAAGAGAATGATGATCAAGAGAGTAGAATGAAGGGAAGAATGATATAGGGACCTTTGAGGGATAGACCTGACATGGACATGGATGAGAAAGCAGGGAGTGGTGGTTAGGCTTCAACCTAGAATAGCCTACAACTTGGGGTTCAAGGATAGAGAATCATAGGGATATATGATGAAGTCGTAAGTCATGGGACTATCATTTTCTTCACCTAAAAATAAGTGGACAGGCTGGGATGAGGAGAGGCGTGTACTCTGCTTTTGAAATTCCTGAATTGTTAGAATCCATCAGAAAAGATGGCTGTCTTTTGTCCTTGACCTTCATCTTTTCTAAAGGGTTCTTAAATGGGATGTTAAAGGAATTTGGTTTTTAAAAACAGATAGAGGGGCAAGTAGATGTCTCAGTGGATAAAGAGAGGCCTGGAGTAGGGAAAGACCTGTGTTCAAATTTGACCTCAGACATTTCCTAGCTCTGTGACCCAGGGCAAGTCATTTAATCCCAATTGCCCCCCATTCTTCTGCCTTGGAATCAATACTTAGTATCAATTCTAGGATTAAAGGTAAGGGTTTTAAAAAGGTAGACAGACAGACAGATAGGTAGACAGTCAGACAGATAGACAGATAGATAGATAGATAGATAGATAGTCAGATTAGATTTGTAAATTTAAAAACATTATTCTGAGAAATAATTTATGTTTTGCCAAAATGCCAAAGGGGGTCCTATGTATGAAAAAACATATTGCTTATATTGAGTAATATAGAATTTATATTGTTCTATATTATCTCATTTGGTGAGTTAATCAACTTCTGTTGAGCCAAGTCAGTGGCCTCAGACCTCAGACCATCACGTCAGCCTCCAAGAACTGAAACTGGTAAAAACCCAGAAAATAAGCTAAAAGTAGCATCAAGGAAGGACTGAAGTTTAAGAGGGTTCAAAGCCTACTTATAATTAGATAGGGAAGATGAACAAACAACAAAAAAAGCACCTAACTCTAAAGAATTGTTAAGGAGACAAAGAGCAAGGTACAGACACAGAAGAGGACAGTGAAAGCAAAGGAAACACACACAAAGTTAAAAAAAATATATGGATTGGACACAGATTCTGGAAGAGCTCAAGAAAAGACTTAAAAATCAATTAAGAGAGGCAGAGGAAAAATAGTGAAGAGAAATTAAAGTCATGCAAGAAGAAAGGAAAGTGATGCAAGAAGAAATGGGGCAATTAAAAAAGGAGAATCAGATGTTCACTAGCTGTGTGATTCTGGGCAAGACACTTAAGGTTTGTCTCAACTATAAAATGGGAGTGATAATAGCACCTACCTCCCTAGATTGTTGTGAACATCTTATGGACTACATAGGAAGGCAGTTCTCTCTGAAGAGAGGAGAATTTTCTTCATTAGATTACATAAACCTTACCTTATATATATTTTTAACCTGTATCTTGCATGGAAACTGAGTGTCCCTTGCCTTTTCTGTAATGACCTACACATAGCTAAATGAGTAAGAACCCAAGCTAAAGAGAAAGATTTTAGATGAGCCTGGTTAATCTCTATCAAGCCAGAGCTTCAGGCCACAGATGACACTCAAAGACCTCTTCTAAAGAGGAAACCCATGATTTCTCAAGATAACCCATTCTATGCTTAGAAAGTTCTAACTGTTGTGAAGTTCCCCACAGTGCAACATACCTCTGCACCTGCCCTTGTTTCCAGTTTTGTCATCTGGGGTCAAACATCATGCTTTCTTTTCTTTGTTGACTCATAATGAGATTTTAGTCCCTTCAAACCCCCAAATATGTTTCATATTGCCTATTAGTCATACCTCTCCATTATTGTACTGTAAATGATTTTTTAATCTGAAAAGAATTTTATGTGTATCTCTATTAAATTGGATTTTCAAGGACATAAATCTTACAAGGAGATATTGACTATTACTCACCTACCCCATTCCCATCCCAGACTCCCCAAGATAGCTAGAGCCATCTAACTTTGCAGGACAACCTTAGCCACAAAGTATGATTTCAGAAGCAAAGAGAAGACTCCTTTCTCTTGTTATAAAATCTTTACCCCCAACTGCTAGTGATTAAAATTCTTCTACCAAGAGATAAGCCTTAAAAATAAAAAATAGCCTTGGAAAATCTACACATTTGTGAGAATGATTTTCAATTAAAGTAGATATATGAGATAACTTTTTTTTAATAACAATGACTCTTCCGCCATTATCTTGAACTCAATATGTCCAAAATTGAACTTGTCTTCAAACTTATGTCTCCTTCCAATTTCTCTATTTCTATTGAAACCTCAGAGGCCATCTTTGACTCTTCCTGCCTTACTCATGTCCAATCATTTGTTAGTTATCCATAATCTCTCTCTCACTTGCTCCTCTGGTTCAGGGTTTTGTCACCTCCTCCCTGCAGTATGAAACTAGTCAAGTTGCCTATAGACACTACTCCCTTCATTAGTTCATCCTTCACATAACTGCCATTATCTTCATAATGTACCAGACTGGCTGTGCCATTTCTCAGCTCAAAAATCTTTAGTGGCTCTTTACAGCCTCTAAGTTAAAAAAGTAATCCCTCAAAGAATTTAAGACCCTTCATAATCTTACTCCAACCCACCTTTTCCACTTATTTCACATTCCCCCTTCATATACTTTTTGTTACAGCTGAATTAAACTACAGTCTGTTCCCTCATCCTGTTCCAATGTCTCAGCATTCAAAGGTGCTGTCTCCCATACATGTTTTACCTGGTGAAATCCTTGTCTTCATTCAAAGCTATTCAACTCAGGTGCCACTGTCTCCTCCATTACTCCTTTCCCTTCAACTGAAAATTATTTTTTCCTTCTTAAAATGTTCTGGAGCATTTTTTCTGGACCTCTCTTTTGGTCCTATTGTACTCTCTCATATTATACTTACTTGTGTATACATTTTATCCCTCTCTCCTATACCTTGAAGGCAAAAACAGTATCATTTTTTTACTTTGAATCCTCAGTGCTTAGCTTAGCCTAGGTAATATATATGATGAATATTTGTTAAATGAATGAGTGAATGAATTATTAAATGCATGTCCTAGAGGAGAGGTCTAAAAAGCATGAAGTCACAGAGTTCTGTAAAGGGTGAGAGATAGGGTTGGGTTGGAAAGGAGGAAAATATTTTGAAATGGAAGATGTAAACAGTAAAGACATGCTTTATCTACTTGATAATTCTGCTTAAAGCCAGAGCTGGAAATCTTCATCCCTATGGGAAGATAAAGAGGACCTTGTGCATCATAACTATCATACTGAAATTGAAGTCAGAAAGACTTGGGTTCAAAACTACCTGAGAATTTAACCATGATGCCACACATAAAGTATTCAACTTCTTCCACTCAGTTTCTGCATTTGTAAACTGGAATCTTAAAATCTATCATTTCCCTAAAAGAACACTCATAAAGATCAAATGATATAATCTATATAAAGCTCTTTACAAATGTAAAAGCATTATTACATACATAGGCCATCTATGGTTATTATAGTAGTTACTCAATAAATTCATTGGTTGAATGAAGAAGTGAATGACTCCATGTACAGACAAATCTAAGTGCTGCTCAGTGTATTTAACACACATGTGGTCCTAAAGAAAATGTTCTAATGAACAGTATCCATAAAACAATACCAAAGTGAGATATGGTCTAGATGCTAATGCATTTAGATGGTTTAGGATTTTGTGGAATGATAGGACTCAGAGAGCAGTTAGTCATTACTGGTTTCATGCTAATGAAACCCCTTTCCAGGGGAGGACTTCAGGGTTTTTATGCCATTTAACATTTTTATCAGTGACTAAGAGTACAAAGCATACTCATCAAATTTGCAGATGACATAAAACTGGAAGAGATAGTCAACATACAAGCACAGTCATGATTTAAAAAGGATGTGATGATCTATAGAACTGGACTGAATCTAACAAGAAAAAAAAATCCAATAGGGCTAAATGTAAAGTCTTATACTTAGATACAAGTAATCAACTTCTAAGGCATAAGATGGGAGAGGTGTGATTAAATAACAGTTGGTCTGGAAAAAAAAGTGAGGCTTTCAGTGGCTCATAATCTCAATAGGAGTTAACAATGTGATGTTCCGGTGACAAAAGCTACTGTGATATCTTGGTCTGCATTAATAGAGGCATCACTTCCAGGAAAGAGGGAGGAAGTAGTTCCATTGCATTCAGTCCTGGTCAGTCTTGATCTGGATGGACTATTGTGTTCAGTTCTGGTGACACTGTTTAAGAAGGATGTTACTAAGATACTGTCAAAAAAAAGGCAACCCAAATGGCAAAGAACATTTTTTCCTACTCTTGTGAAGATTGGTCAAAGAAACTAAGTGAATATAACCTGAAGAAGAGGAGACTCAAGAAGGTCATGATGGATGTCTTCAAATAATTGAAAGATTACCTTATGGAAGGTTGGTTAGATTTGTACTGTTTGACACCATAGCCTTGGGTAGATATTACAAAGAGGTAAATTTAGGATCAATATCAAGAAAAGCTTTCTAACAATCATAGCTGTCCAAAAGTGGAATGAGTTTCCTCAAAAGACCCTCAGTGGAGGTCTTCAAGAGGAAATGAAATAACCACTTGTGGCATATTGTGTGTTGTTGTTTTTCAGTCATCATTTCAGTCGTGTCCATTTGAGATTTCCTCGGCAAAGATACTAGAGAGACTTGCCGTTTCTTTCTCAAGCTCATTTTACAGATGAGGAAACTGAGGCAAATAGGGTTAAGTGACTTGCCCAAGGTCATGAACTAGTAAGTATCTAAGGTCATATTTGAACCAAAGATGAATCTTCCTGACTTCAGGTTGGCACACTATCCAGTGTCACCTAGCTGCCCCATATTGTGTAATGGAAGTTGCGTTTATATGTGTGTTGCAATAAGTGACTGCTGATGTCCCTTCTGACTCTGAAATTATATAAATCTGTGCTAAAGAGAAGATGCTTATTGCCTAAATTACTGATGCCTAATTAATAAATGGCTTCCTAACTGGTCTCTCTGCCTCAAGTGTCTCCTTGCTCCAATATATCCCCCACACTATAGCCAATCATTTTTCTTAAGTGAAGATGTGACTGTATGACTGTATGACTCTTGCCTCATAGATAAAATATGTGTTTTCTTTTGCTTTTAAAGCCCTTTATAACCTTTCCCCTGACCTATTTTTGAAGCTTCATAGCATGTCACTGTCCCTTCCACACAGATATGATTCACCAAGCTGGACTTTCTTCCTCACACATGATGGTCCTTTTCATCCAGAATTCACTCCATCCTCATCTCCACCTCAAAAAATCCTTCCCTGCTTTCATTATGCACATCTGACACCACCTTCTACACAGAGCCTTTCCTAATACTCTCAAGTACTAGCATTCTTCCTCCCAAATTACCTTGAAATTAACCACTTTGTATGTATTTGTATTAATTCTCTTCGTATTTATTCTGAATGTGCTTATATATGGCATCAGGAGGACCTGAGTCAGATTTTACCTCAGACACTTACTAGCTGTATGACCCTGGGCAAGTCACTTAACCTGTTTGCCTCAGTTGCCTCATCTGTAAAATTTGGATAATAAGAGTACTTGGCTCCTAGGTTTGTTGTAAGAATCAAATGAGATAATAATTGTAAAGAGCTTAGCACAATACTTAGCATATAGTAAGTATTATATAAATGTTAGCTGTCATTACTATAGTTGTTATTGTCTTCACCATTAACATGTATTCTCCCTGAGTCTAGGGATTATCTCATTCTTTGTGTTTATATGCCCCACTACAAGCATGATGCCCATGTTTAATGAATGCTTCCTGAGTGATTGTAGAATAAGTAGCTTATTAGGTATCCAGATGATCTGGAGAAAACATCTTCATTTCTTTCTAAGTTTTTCCTCTTGACTCCTGGCATCCTAAGATGGTAGATGCTGCCTCCAGGTGGATTAACAGACCATACCTAGTAAGTGAAGTGAAATAAAAGATTTCTTCAGTCCAAACTGCTTAACAGGAACTCACCTGGTCTTAGTATGATCCATATTGTCATCTTGCAAACCGGCTGGAAGTATCAGCCTCTACCCAGGTAGAATCCTTATAACAATTATTATAAGTCAATTATTATAAATTCAACAATTTACCAAGTCCCTACTATGTGCCAGACATATAGGCATGCAAAAACAAAAAAATGAGAGGGATTGCCCTCAGGGAACTTAAATCCCACTGGAAGGACACAACCTACACACACATAAGTAAATATGATTTAAGGAATGGGAAAATTTTATCGAATAAATATCGGCTGACATGCATTTACTAAGTGGCTACAATGTGCCAGACACTGTGCTAGGTGCAGAGAATACAACAAAGAATAAAACCATTCCTCTTCTCAAGGAGCTTACAGAAATCAGAAAAGGAGCTGTCCTCAGAGGTGGGTAGGGAGGGTATTCCAGGTATGGGGACAGTATACTCAAATGTCTTTCCTTCCTTCCTTTCTTCCTTCCTTCTTTCTTTGTTTTCTTCCTTCCTTCCTTCCTTCTTTTCTTCCTTCTTCCTTCCTTCTTTCTTTCCTTCTCTTTTCTTCCTTCTTCCTTCTTTCTTTCTTTCCTTCTTTTCTTCTTTTTTCTTTCCTTCCTTCCCTCCCTCCT
>NC_058132.1:681403689-681411808 GCF_016433145.1 Gracilinanus agilis
CTCCTTCCTTCTTTCCTTCCTTCCTTCTTTCCTTCTTTCCTTCCTTCTTTCTTTCCTTCCTTCCTTCCTTCCTTCCTTCCTTCCTTCCTTCCTCCTTTCCTTCCTTATTTTCTTCCTTCCTTCTTTGTTTTCTTCTTTGTTTTCTTCCTTCCTTTCTTCCTTCTTTCCTTCCTTCTTTCTTTCCTTCCTTCTTTTCTTCCTTCCTTCTTTCCTTCCCTCTTTCTTTCCTTCCTTCTTTTCTTCCTTCCTTTCTCCCTCTCTCCTTCTTTCTCTCTCAAAATATACTATTTAGAGAGAAATGTATTAAGTTCAATGCAATTTACATTCCTGAGATTCTACCTGTAATTATTTACATAACACATGCTTATTAAATGTACTAAAAGTAATTTATCATTCTAGGTTTGGGGGGTAGGTTGGGCCCACCTCCAACACTTACATTTTCTAGCTGGGGGCAGCTGGATGATTTAGTGGATTGAGAGCCAGGCCCAGAGACTGGAGGTCCTGGGTTCAAATGTGACCTCAGACACTTCCAAGTCACTTAACCCCTATTGCCTAGCCCTTACCACTCTTCTGCCTTAGAACCAATACCCAATATTGATTCTAAGACAGAAAGTAAGGGTTTTAAAAAAAAAACCAAACTTTCTAGCTCTGTAACTCTGGGCAAGTGCCTTAGCTTTGCTGAATCTCAGGTTCCTCATCTTTAAACCAGAAATAATATAAGTACTCATGTTCTCTATAGGGTTGTTTTGAGGACTCAAAGAAAGGATGTGCGTAAAGTGCTTTGTGAGCCTGCAGCAGAGTTGTGCAGCAAAACACAAGCCTAGCCCTCTAGAAACTCATTCTCCAGTGATATGTAGACTAATACAGAGACCTTGGATCATTCGATTAATCTAGTACATAGGGGAAACAGCTAAACCATGGCCATGACAGACACCCTCGGGAAATACACATAGGACCTGCTTTGTTCAGGATGGAGCCACACACAGTCGTAGGTTCAGGCTGGCACCTTGACTTAGGGGGATCCTTAAATGGAACTGAATCCGAGAGCCCTATATTGGGTCAGGCATGGAAGAGTGCTTCGAATGAATGCCTTTTACTAGGCAACTGAAAGCTTGAAGGGCTGACTTCATTGTAAAGGAAAGGTTTCCATTGTGCCTGTACATTAGTGGGCTGGGGTCATGTTCATGTATATGTTAAAACATAACACAAGGGCTTGTTAATGTCCTTTTATATTAGAACATTGGGCATTGGGAGCCCTGGAACTCTCCCTCCGCATGGTTACAAAGGTAGCTGGAGTCAGAGGCCAGGGTCTGCTTTAAATTTTAAGGGGACAGATGTGCAAGTGGTGAGTCTTCTTCCTGAAGATGAAATGAACCCACTCACAGGTTTAAGTGCTGGATGCTGGGGGCTCATTCATCTTCAGCATGGTGCCCCCTGGAATCACTTATTTAGAGTGCCCCTGAGGTTGGCCTTGTATTTAGGATCTGAAGGAAATTCCCCACTGGATTGTACCAATTATAAAATAGGTCAAATTTGGGGGCCAAAAAAGTGGACCATATGCCTTTAATCAGGTGTGTTACCTAAAGGGTTCTCTGTTCAGGCACAGGGATTTTTCAGAGCAACTCCTGGCTAGAGTGATATGTATTAAATGCCGTATGATCTGAGGTATCAGATGTACGCTTCTCACACTTTTTAACCCTTTAATATCATGCCAGAAGAAGGCATCTCAAAGTCATCATTAAATTGTTAGCCTTCTCTTGGCAAGTGCCCCAATGGCACTCCAACCCCAGACTTAAATACAACGTCCCTGAACTCAAATGCTCCAGCCCAGGCCTCAGAGGTTGAGTAGATTCAGTTAATAGCAATGGAAAGTTGACTTTGATATTACCGGCCACCAGAAGAGCGCTCCTGAGTCAGGGAAGCATTGGCTCAGTGAATAACAAGCTCCCTTGCTGTCGTTGTTGTAATTGTTGTTTTGTCTTTTCTCATTCTGGAAGCTCTTTAAATCAATCTCATTCTCCAGGGAGAAGTCACTCACCTAAAATCAAAGATTTTTCCATGCATTTGTGTGAAAAACAAGAATTTTTATCCCCAATTCAATTCAACAAACATTTCTTAAAATCTATTTAATATCGTATGAGACCCTGAGAATACAAAGCCAAAAAAAGGAAACAATTCCTGACCTTAAGGAATTCTACCGAGAGAAAGCAACATGTGGAAAAGGTAAATAAAGGATATATATGTACACACACATGCACACATATACACAACGGCAATGGAAAACCATTTTAAGGGGATGCCACTAGTAATGGGGGATAGCAAGAAAGACTTTGTCTAGAATGTGGCTCTGAGATATGCTCCTGAGAAAGCTAGGGATTCTTCTATAAAGGTGGGAGCCGAAGAAGGACTCTTCTACCCTTTCCCCATCTTCTGTAGGAGTGATGAAGAAGAGATTTTCCCTCCTCCCAGGGAGTTATAAAGAGAGAATAGAGCTGAGACTCTAACTGGGGAATAACATCTTGTAGTGTCAATGCAGAATAATAATACAACTAATGGTGAGAAGGAGGAAGATGAAAAAAAAGCAAGATGATGACAGATCAGACAGTCCAATTCTCCTCTTTATTCTGAGTGTGAAAACTGAAACAAAACGATGAAATATCTTTCCCCAAACCAATGACTGTTCAATTAAAACTTTGGTCTCAACTCTCTGATGTCCATTTCTTCTTCAGAGGAGAACAAATACCACTAATGTCTGTCCACACCAATGGGACAATGGTGCTGGCCCATTCAATGGTCAATTAGAATAAATTGGAAATTAGAAGAAATAAGAGAGATAATACCAAATCAAAAGCTCTCGAGAGAAAAGGGATTTAAAAGAACTTGAATAAATAAGCTTAACAGTCCATTGTTTGTGAGGAAATGATGAAATTATCATCAAAATAGTCAATGAATTGAAAATGAAGATAAAATGTTCATGTGGAAAGGTGTAACATAGAGAAGCAAAGATTTTCCTGGACGAGTATTTGGTCTTCTTCTGCAAAAAGGGAATAGTATATGAATCTAGAGGATGGCAAAAGATGCCATTGCCTACTCCGCCCATTTCGTTTGGCATCAGTGGTCCACTGTGGGCCTTACAAACACTCAAAAAGGGGTTACTGCAGAAAAGATTTCTGACACTACTGCCCATATTGGTGTTTAAGCTGTGTCTAAGCAGGAGAGTTTGGCTAAAAATCCAGTGAATTTGCCCAGTGGAGATTGAATCACCCCCCCCAATCTAATCCAACAAACATTTATTAGCACCTATCATGTGCAAGGCACTCTGCTAGGCACTCAAGATACCAAGACAAAATTTTTAAAAATGGGCCCCTCTTTTAAGGGGCTTTTATTCTACTGGGCGGCCAGTAGTAGAGAGGGAGATATGAAAGAAATTAGGTAAATAAATAAGGAATACAAGAGAATAAGGGGGATGAGAGAGCACTAGTAATAATTAGAGAGGTCAAGGAAGGCATCTTATAGGAGATGGACTGAGCCTTGAAGAAAATCGTACATTCTCAAAAATGGTCCATTTGCTTCAACAGCATTTTATTTTTGGAACTCTCCACTTCTTTTGGCCTGTACAGACTCGAGCCAAGTGGCAACATTCAAACGCCAAACCTTTGGCTAACATGGCACCACCGTGTGCTTCATTCTCGCAACCCTCGAGGAGTCATTGTTTCCTTGTCAAGGGGCATTATCCTAGCAATTCAGCAAAAAAAAAAAAAAAAAAATCTCGTCACTCGGACAGTGCATCTTTCAAACATTCCCTTCTTCTATTGATTTGTTTTCTCCTGTCCTTTTTTTCTTTCTTTTGTTTCCTTATCATAGCTTCAGGTTATTACGTGCAAAGTATTGATGGGAATGGATGGTTTTGGTCGATGGAGAGCTAATGCATCCCTAATCCCACCATTGTTATAGAGTTATGCTTTACTCTGGTCCCTGATGGGGGAAAGGTGCAAAGCTGTTGATCCTAGTTTTATTTGTCACAAGCCCATCCATCAGTCAAGCACAAGCATGTCTGAATGCTGAATGACATGTGGGTCTCCGCTGAAAAAATTCGATAACACTGTATTGTCAGGCTGCTCACTCTTTTTTTCGATAAGAAATACATTTGACTGAAATAGATAAGCATGCAGCTACTAAAGACTTTGAGAGAGCGAGTGACATACACGGCCCTAGAGGTTATACATCTTTGGTATTAATGATACTTATGAGTAAATAAAATAGTGGGGGGGTGGGGGAACATGTTGTGGGGGAGCCAGAGGCACGCAGTAACCCCAACTCCTACTTCTGTTTGGGTGCTATCGCTTTATTATTATTTGGATTTTCAGGTATTTAATCTGGATGTATTTCACAGCCTGCTGCCCAGGTTAAAATATGAGCAAGCTGACAACTTGAAAAGAAAACCAGAAGGTCATTGTTTACACCAAACTGAACAGTAAAGAAGGATTTGCTTTTGTCCTGACTGGTAGATGAGCCCACACGGTATTTTTGGCTAGGTATGAACTCAGAAGTCAGATTGTCTCTTCTTAGGAGTGAACACATTTAGGAAGGAGCACACATTAATTATTTTAAACTGGAAATATATATGCCTGTCATTTTAATAGTGACTTAAGTTGTAATTATAGTCTCAAAAATGGTGTCTGTGTGTCCCTTTTATTCGAGTTGCTAAATTAGGGACGTTAATACATTATGAATGCCTGTCTTTTTCAGCTATATACAATTTTCTATTCATGGTTATTTCAAGATAATTGCATTTGGAAATAGTTAAAACACTAAAACACTATATTGGTATAATATAATTTTAGCGGCAAAATTAATCAACAGATCAGAACATTAAAAAACCCATTTTATTTTCCTGCCATAACATTTTGGAATAGAAAATATTTTTAAATGACCTAAAATGTCCATCGAGAAAAGTAAAAAAAAATAAAAAGATAGTGCTAAATTAAAGGGCATAAAGATGAATGTTTTGTAGCCTCAAGTATTAGCACACTCTAAGTAAGCCATTTTTTTCTCTGCTCAGTGACTAGGGGCTAGAAAACCACAAAAAAAATCAATGGGAAGATGCTTCGGATATGTTGGGTAAATTACGTTTGCTTGGCTGCTCCATTGTGGATGCCCTAAATTCTGGACTAGCTACTTTAGATGGAACTGTCATATAATACATATACTTGGTATTGATTTTTGTCGATTTAACAGGGCTTGAATTGAACTCCAAGATAGAACAGGGAACAACTTGGAAACTGCTACTCTTTCCAATCCAAGACATTTGTATTATTCTAGAAATCAGACTAAATAGATATGACCAAGGTAAAAATCAGCCTCAGTATAATTTCTCAGACTTTCATTGTTTAAATTTTTTCCCCTAATCTGTGTTTCATCCTCCTTTCCCTCTTTAAAAACCAAAAACAAACTCCCCAAAATCGTATATAAGTCTTTCCAGAAAGGTGACCCTGGGCAAATCATTTAACCTTGTTTGCCTCAGTTTCCCCATCTATAAAATGAGATGGAAAAGGAAATGGCTGTATCTTTGCCAAGAAAACCCCAAATGGGGTCATAAAGATTTGGACACAACTGAGTAACAAAAAAAAAAGCCACAAACCACTATAGGTTTCTCTCAAGTGTGATGTTACAATCAAAAAGCTAATACTAATATAGATTATCTAAAAGGAGGCATAGGTAGGGTCCAGAGCAAGAGAGATGATAATCCCTCTGTGCCCTGGCCTGGTCAAATCATATCAAGAATAGTATATTCAGCCCTAGGCACCATATTTTAGGAAGAGCATTGACAATCTGGAGAGATTCCAGAAGAGGGCAACAACTGAGAAGATATAAGCTATGTCAAGAAAAGAAATATAAAAATATCCCCCCTAACTAAGTGGAAGGTAGGATGCACTGTGCCCTTTACCATCTCAGACTCTAGGGATAATGGACTTAGACTTAAAGTGATTGCTACAAAGCACTTGCCCCCACTACATTCTCTTCCTAACTGGCATCGCTCATGGGCAGACTCACTCCTTGCTTGTAGAACATGGCATCTTGGCACTGATCACTGCTCATCTGGGTCAAGCAGGATACTTCTCAGAACCTTTGAGAGCTCACATGCTGACAATCCCCAGTTCCTAGACCTCTGGCTAGTGATTCTGCTGACCTTTTGAAGCTCACAAGGTCATAGGTTGGCCCAAGTGGGGAGTAGGCTGCTAGCATTACCTCTCTTTCCTCACCTGGAGAATGGCAGCATTTCTTGACTCAGTCTCTACCAGGAAAGAGAGAGACCAATATGGCTAGTTAATACCTTCTGTATGCACATTCGGTTATAGCTCAGCAGCTTACCAAAAAGCTTATTCATCACCCCCAAGTAAGAGGATAAGAAATGGTTGTCTTTGTGGTAGCCATAGTAGTAATTGTAGTGATCATCATCATTAGTTGGAGGAGGAGGAGCAGGAGCAGGAGGAAGAAGAAGAGGAAGAGGAAGAGGAAGAAGAGGAGGGGGGGAGGAACCACACAGTGGATAAAGAGCAAACTCTGGAATTGAGAAGAACTAGGCTCAAATTTGGCCTCAGATAATTCCTAGCTGTTTGACCCTGGACAAGTCACTTAACCACAATTGCCTAGCCCTTACTGCTCTTTTGTTTTAGAATTAATACTAAGACAGAAGGTAAAGGTTAAAAAGGAAAAGAAAAGGAAAGAATCATAATATACCTGTTTATACTCCGAAATGGAGAATCAATCCCCTCCATTCTGTATCGTAGGCACTTCCAGAACTAGACTCATCAAACATACCCATTCCTAGGAGTAGCCTTCATCAGTCATCTCCTTGTTATATTTGGTCATATCAAGGTTGATTTGGTGTAACCAGTTTTCTTTGTTACAAAGGATGATTTAGTTGTAGAAGTCGGCAGAATATTATGAAATCATAATGATACAAAAAGTCAATAAAAGGTCTTAAGAATAAATAAAATGTTTTTGTCAATGAAAAACACATATTTGACCCATTTGATGCAAAATACTAGAAAAAGAAGGAAGGGTGGGAGAAATACAAAGAAGGAAAAAAAAGAGAGAGGAAAAAAGAAAGAGGGAGATGCATTAGCCATGCAGAAAGTTTTGAGGACCATAGTTTAAAATGATCATCTTTTATACATGAGAAATAAAGTACTTAAAGCCAGGAACTATGTCTAAATTCTCTTTGGTCCCTCCCCTAATACCTGGCACCATAATACATAGCACAGTGTATTACAGTAAGTACTTAAATGTGTTTAATTAATGAAGAAACTGAGGTCCAGGTGGTTTGCTGAAGGGTACATAATTAAATAGTAGAGCTTCAAAATGCCCTCCTAGTGAGACTTGGGATTAATATGAATGTTGCAATAAGTATAAGGCAATATTTTTTTATTTCTGCATGAATGGAACAAAGTACTACTGAAATTCAGAAGAGAGGAATCTAGGTAGCACAGTGGATAGAGATGTAGTGTTGGGAAAATTAGGATTCAAATCAGACCTCAGGCACTTCCTAGCTGTGTGACCCTGGGGAAGTCACTTAACCTCAATGAATTACCCTATCCTTATCACTCTTCTACCTTAGAACCAATACTTAATATCAATTTTAAAACAGAAGATAAGGGTTTTTAGAAACAGAAAAACAAAAACATCAGCTCCTGTGAACTGGTACAAGGTGGCTCCAGCAGACCCCTGGACATATTTCATTATCTTTTCCTTGGTACAAAAATTAATAATTATAGTTACATAGAGTTTGGTTTCTTTCCCTTTAATATTTTCATTTATGTTACTGTAGTCACCGTATAAATAGTTTTCTGGATTCTGTTTACTTCCCTCTGTATCAATTATATTGTTTTTCCTATGTCTGTCAATTTCTCACATTGATCCTTTCTTACTGCTCAAGAATATTTCATTATTTCATGGCCACAGTTTATTCACCATTCCCTCCAATTAGTGGGCACCCATTTGGTTTTGCACTCCTTCCTCTCTCCCTCCTTTCCTTCTCTCTCTTCCTTCCTCTCTCCATTCTTCCTTTCCTTCCTCCCTCCCTCCCTCCCTCCATTCTTTCCTTCCTTCCTCCCTC
>NC_058132.1:681412189-681442462 GCF_016433145.1 Gracilinanus agilis
CCTCTCCCTCCCTTCTTCTTTTCCTCCTCCTTCCCTCCCTTCCTCCCTCTTCTCTTCCTTCCCTTCCTTCCTCCCTCCCTCCTTTCTTTCTTCCCTCCCTGTCTCCTTCCCTTCCACCTCCTTTTCTTCCCTCCCTTCCCTCCTCCCTTTCTTCCCTCCCTACCTCCTTCCCTCCTTTCCTCCCTCCCTTCCTTCCTTCCACCCAGAGAAGTTAAGTACTTTACCTAGAATAACACAACTGATCAGTTGACAGAATTTCAACCTAGGTCTCCTAGTTCAGTGTGATATTATTTTCTCTGCTTGCTGGGGGGAAAGCTATCAGATTGATCAATTATTTGTCAAGCATTTATTATGCCTCTACAGTATTCCAGGTGCTGCACTAGATTCTGAGGATACAAAGACAAGAAATGCAACAATCCTTTCCTTCAGAAAGTTTGGATTCTATCTGATATTTCCTGCTGTAATGCTTAATATATGATAGATATTTAATAAGTATTTGTTGACTTGTCTAAACATCGCCCACTATAGTGCTTAGTGAAAAGGACAGACATATCCTAAACTTACATGGATTAAAATGTATGAATACAAAATCTATCATTTATCAATTGGTCAGCAGGCACACAAGAACATCCCCATTTCCAAAGAATAAGAATTGTGAGCAACCCACAGGGCAGTTAAAAGTAAGTATAAAGTGGCCAAATCAGCTGTAATATATTACTAATGATGAGTAGACAACCACCTAGGATTTTGAAATTGGCAAAAGAACAAACATATGTTCTTTTGTGTGAGGAAGGACAGGTGGACAGTCTAAAGGCCACATTGGCATTTACTGAATTTTTAAAAGAGGCTTCTTGTACACTGAATGAATACTCAGTGGAGGAATCACCATGGATGGATAGATAGATGGATGGATGAATGGGTGATGGGTAGATTGGTAGATGTATCTATGTTTGGGTGGGTAGATGGATGGATGAATGGATGGGCAGATAGTTGGAGGAAAAAGCATTTACTAAGTACTTACTACACTACAAATACAAAATCAAATACATTCACTGGCACAAAGGCTGTACATTATGATGGGGGAAATCATACCTAGGGGAGTGGTGTTTAGGGAGGAGCACTTTAATCATGAAAGTTAGTGAGATCATAAGGGAATAGAGTGACATACCCCATAAAGGAAGAGTGGAATAGTCTTGATCATTCAATAATGGTTCATTGTTTCAGAAGTGGAGTTAGGTGGAGCAGAGGTAGAAAGGAAAGGCTACCAAGATAGTTAAGGAGGAAGTTGTGGAGGAAATAATTGGAGAGAAAGAAAAGGCATAGTGGATGCTAGTGCAATATGGTAGAGTATAATGAACACCAACTCTAAAGTCAGAGGACCTAGATTCAAATGTCAGTTCTGATTCTTACTCCCTGTGCAATGACAGACAAATCAATTCATGTCCCTTAAGCCTCAATTTCCTCATCTGTACAATCTGATGGCCTCCCTTCTAGTCCTAGTTCTAGAATGTCCTAAGACTGTGGCTAAGTGGCTATCTATATAAATAAGAGAAAGATTTATATCAATCACATTCTGGGATTACTGACATATTGAAATGTAAAATTTACAGGAATTTCCCTTGATATTCTAGGTCCATAGTCAAATTTTATAAAGGTTCTCTCTCAGATCCAAGAAATTCATCAAATATCCTGCTCATACTTATGTGCTATAATCTGAGGTCATGGAGGCCCAATACAAAATTCTATCCACCATAATTATCTCTGATTGAGATAACCTTTCTCACTTGAGCAACTAGGATTTCACAAGAAAACTCCACCTTTCTTTAAAAACCTATGTTGCCTTGCAGGAGGCAATAATGAACATTTACTCAATGGAGGTTGACTTTCTCTGCATAATTCCAAAGATGTGGCCATCTGGAAATGTTTGATCTAACCTTTGCTGAATCTGTTATGTCACCAAATCACAAAAGCTAAAGTTGGAAGAGATCTCAACATCTAACCCAAACTTGAGAAAAAATATCCCCAACCGGCAGTCATTAAGCCTTTATTGGAAGAGCTATTTGGTTTCTGATATATTTAAAACAGTGGCTGCTACCTCATGAGCATTTCATCAATGGCTTGTTGACTGATTGGCTGAGATACCCCTTTCTACTTTGTGCAATATTTGGGGAAGTTTTTTTCCTAACAAAAAACCAAGATGCACTTCTTTGCAATTTCAGCCCACGGCTTTTAGCTTAGCTTCTGGGGTCCAAATAGTACAAGTCTAGTGTTTCTTTCACATAATGGCTCTTCTTTTACATAATAACCCGCACAGCTATCATGTTCCTTCTCTAGGCTAAACAGCCTTTATTCCTGCAGCCTATCTTCCTTATACAGCCTAATCTTCACTTCTCTGAACTTCCTGGTCAGTTACCCTTTTCTACTGTCCTTAAGATAAATTAGTCTATTTTGGTCTGAGTGTTTGCTATTTGATGCATCATTGATCACAGGCAGCTAGGTAGGGGAGCAAATAAAGCATTGGGTCTTAAGTCAAGAAGACCCAAGTTCAAATTTAACCTGGCACTTATTAGATGTGGTCCTAGACAAATCACTTAACCTGTTTGACTCAGTTTCCTCACCCACAAAATGGGGATAATAATAGCACCTCCCTCCCAGAGTTGTTGTGAGGATCAAATGAGATACTGGCTATAAAGCAGTTAGCATACTTCCTGGCACATAGTAAGCACTATATAAATGTTAGTTGCTATTATTATTATTATTATTATTATTACTTTCATTTTCTCTGCATAGGATTTGTATTAAATTCTACTTGGGGGCATAACGAGTCCTGAGACAAAATTGGCAGGGCCGCTGAGCTAAGGATGCAGCCTTTCCTCCTTAATCTAGCTGAAGAGAATTGAGCTGGGCTTTGCATCCTCTGTTTTTGGGAGCAGAAGACAGAGCTTTCCCCAGTACTGTACCTGGATAGCAATGGATGAAACCGAAAAGTGAATGACAGCCTCATGGAGCATCTTATGAAGACTATATGTCAGCTTCAGAAGTGACTATAGCTATAGAATGAGAAAGGAGAGGCTGGACGTCTCCTGTTATTTCTCTCAAGGGGAAAGAAACATCCCATGGAGTGTTTTTACTAAACTAGCTAACTAGTTGTAAGGCAAAAAGCGAGTGGCAAAAATCATGAGGATTGCTCTTGACATCCCATGGGGCAGCATCGCTCTTTCAAAGCAATGATAGAAAATCAAAAGTACATAATTATAATCCAAAGAAGAGTTATTACAATGCAGCTCCCTTGCTTTGTTGCAGAGCTGGGGGGACTATGTGTATGGAACATTACAAATATTGTTAGACTTGTTATTTAATAATTATAATATAATTATATGATATAATATAACACAAACAACATTAATTATCAATTGATGTTATTTGTTCATTTTAATTGTTAATTATTTTATTGGTATTGGTAAATAATATTAATACAATGACCTAATTTAATAATATATAATATAGCTAACATTTAAATAGTGCCTTATAGTTTACAAAGACCTATAGAAATGTTTCATTTTATTCCTTTAACAACTCTGAGAGATAGGGGCTATTATTACTTCAATTTTACAAATGAGGAAACTGAGTCAGACCTAAGTTAAGTGACTTGCCCAGGGTTATACAGCTAGGAAGTAACTGTGGCAAGATTTTAACTGGAGTCTTCCTGATTTCAGAACTAGCATTTTATGACCACCGTGCCATGAGCTGTCTCCTTGGTATGTTACTTAGTGTTATTAAACTTTTTTTCTCCTTTTCTTTAAAAAAACAACAGGATGCAGCTGGGTAGCTCAGTGGATTGAGAGTCAGGCCTAGAGACGGGAGGTCCTACGTTCAAATCTGGCCTCAGACACTTCCCAGCTGTGTGACCCTGGGGAAGTCACTTAACCCCCATTGCCTACCTTTACCACTCTTCTGCCTTGGAGCCAATACACAATATTGACTCTAAGACAGAAGGTAAGGTGTTTTTTTTTAAATAAATAAAAATTTAAAAAAAAAACAACACAAAAACTTTTTTATAAAGGATGGCTCTGGAGAGGGTCAAAACATATTGGGAAATTAAGGTGATATAAAACCCTAAAATATCAATAAAAGTATTGTTTGTATGTAGCTTTTTTCACTTACCTGGCATCCTGGATGGGTTGACTGATCCCCCTCACCAAAATTACTTTGTATTTAGTTTTTATGTATTCATCTGTACATTTTTCTCTTGGTGGAATGTAAAGTCTTTGAAGGTGGGGATTATTTTATTTTTCTTTATATCTCCTGAGTCTAACATAGTACCTATATACATATAATAAATATTTACTATCCTTAAAAAAACTAGATTTAAAATCATCGTTTACTGAATCATCCTATCATAACGTTGTGTTAATTCTTTTGGATGTATCAAAGCTCATTTATCCAGAAATGGTCATGTGATTGAAAGGGCAATGAACCAGGGTAGCAAGGTAGCACAGTGGATAAAGCACCAGGTCTGGAGTCAGGAGGACGTGGGTTTGAATCTGGCTTCAGATATTTCCAAGCTGTGTGACCCTGAGCAAGTCATTTAACCCCAACTGCCTGACCCTTACTGTTCTTATGCCTTGGAACCAATATTCAGTATCAATTCTAAGACAGAAGGCAAGGTTTAAAAAGAAAAAGAAAAGAAGAAACAAGAGGGTGCACCTCCTTCTCTTCTTTGCAAAGATAGAGGAGCCTGAGGATGCAGAACACTGAATACAAGGTGAGATTTATTTGTAGCTATTAAAATACAAGTCAATGATTGGGACTAGAATGGAGTTTTCATATTGTAAAAAAAGTGCTTTGCTAGGTTTTGCTGTTATATGTTGGCTGATAATATCATCTATAAAGGGGCATGGAAAAGAATGCACTTTGTCAGCTAGAAAATACATATTTAAATATTTGCTATTTTGTGTTTACATGTGTGCCCATATGTTGCTGTAAATATGCATATATATGTGTATACATATATTAGTATATACTAGATGTCACAGTGAATAGAGCTCTGGTTTAGGAGTCAGGAAGACCTAAGTTCAAAACTGGCCTCAGCTATTCACTAGACCTTAGACAAGTCATTTAATCCCAACCGCCTTCCCCTTACTGCTCTTCTGCCTGGAAACTAATATTTAGTATTCATTCTAAAACAGAAGTTAGATTTTGGGGAAGGAGAGGGGGGGGCTGAGAAATGTCCATCATGGGTTTTGTTCATTTTTCAGTGTAGATCTGTCTTTTCACTGATTTAGGAAATTACTAGTATGAAAATTGTCTCCAGTGACTCAGGCCAGTTGCTTACCTGAAAGTTCTGGTCTCAAAGAGTTCCTTTGGACACTAAGAGGTTAAATGACTCATCCGAAGTCCCACAGCCAGTATCTTTTTGTCAGAGACATTCTGGAACTCAGGTCTTCTTGATTCCAAGTCCAGCCCTCTTTCTAAAAACTGTACCACTCTGAATTTCATCATGAAATTAATACTGTTATTATAATAATCCCTATTTCTATAGCTCCTTAAGGTCAACAAAGTACTTAAGGTCAACAAAAACTCCCTGAGTTGGCTGATGTGGGTAGTTTTATACTAACAATTTGCAAATGAGGAAACCAAAACTCAGGACAGAAGTCACTGGCTAGTAAGTGTTGTTAGTGCTGGGATTTGAATACAAGTCATTTTTGATCCCAAGTCAGACTTTATTTCCATTAAATCATGCTGTCTGCCCCCCTGCCCTCAACAGTAGACACCACTTCTAAGCCCTTTACGAGGACCCCCAGTATCTAACTTTTAATGGACATCTGTTATCAACATTGGTAAAATTTTCAAGTCACTATTTGTTTAACATTATTTCCTGACTACCGAGGTACTAATGTTTGGAAGTGACAACAAAAGCTACGACCTTTTCCAGATGATTAAAAGTAGCAGCTCTGCAGAACCATAGAATTGAGCAATTCCAAATGTCAGGGCAGATGGAGGGCCTCTCAGGTTATGCCACAGTAATATTGTCAGTTGGGTCTTTCCCCCGCTCAAGAAGTTTTAGTGATTCTCTAGTACCTCTAGGACAAAATACAAACTCTTCAGTTTAGCTTTTAAAGCTAATCCAGCCTACCCAAGCTGATTTCATCAATCAGTTACCATTTAGTAGACTCCTACTAGCCAGGCACCATGCTAAGCCATAGGGATACAAAAAGAGACAAAAGACAGTTCTTACCCACAAGGTAATTACAATGTAATGGGAGAAACAACATGGAAACAAATAGACAAAGCAAGTGATACATAGGATAAACAGGAAACGATTAATAGAGGAAAGGCACTAGATTTAGGGAGTGGTAAGGAGGGCTTTCTGCATATTATTCCTCATTCTCGGGGCTCTGGCCAGGATGATTTGCTATTTCCTATCCATGGCTTTTTGTGCCTTTGCCCAGGTTATTTCCAAATGGATGGAATGCTCTCCCTGCCTTATCCCTCCTTCATCCCACTCTTCCCCCTTGGAACCTCTCTTCCCTTTGAAGGATAAACTCAGACTCCCTCTGTTTTTAGTGTCCATCCCATTCCCAATCTTTTAATGTTAATTAATTAATATTTTACTGTATAATTATAATATTTAATATTAACACATTATTAGTATTTTGTATTACTATTCCTTAAATCTATTTATCTCTGATTATGGCATAGGGCATAGATATCTCTCCCTAGCCACCCCTCCAAACCCCAAGGATGGCTATAAGCTCCCACAGGATGTGGATTCTTTTTTTTTATTATTGACTTTGTGTCCTCAGTGCCTGTCGCTTAGTAAAGGTTTAATAAATGCTTGTCAATTGACTGATTGATGGCATAACTATGACATCCAGAAAAGGAGGTTTTGTCTTTTTCTGACAAACGTTAAGCCCTACACAGAGACTTTTGACCCTAGTAACAAGCTGTGGAAACAGAAAACAGAGAAGCCCTTGAAAGGTTTCTCTCTAGCTCTTCCCCTGTTGAGCTGTGATTTTTACTTCACAGTCAAGGTGTACATGTTTTAAAAGAACAGAGAGGAAGGTCTTCAGATGATAAATCCCTATCTGTCATGAAGAAGTACAAAACCCACTCTTAAACAGTAGGTATGAGATACAGCTAGGCAGCACAGTGGATAAAGCATTTGGCCTTGAGTCAGGAGGACCTGGGTTCAAATCTGAGCTCAGACACTTTCTGGCTATGTGACCCTAGCCACTTAACCCTGATAGCCTAGCTCTTGCCACTCTTCTGTCTTAGAATTGATACTGAGATAGAAGGTAAGGATTTTTAAAAACTAAATTAAAAGTAGATATGAAAGTGATATTCTGTCAGCAGCTTTGTTTCAGACTCACTTTAAGTCCTTCATGAAAATCTTCCTTGTGAATCACTTTCCTTATCTTAGAAAAAAATGGCAATAATTACAAAAGTAACTCCTAGTGGACTTTATATATAAAGGAATGTTTCTATCAAATAAATGCTTTTGATGTAAAAGACATTGGAGCTTAGAAAATGGATGCCATTCTCTCATACTTAGAAGGCCTAAGCAGATTTGTAGACATTGGCACCTAGGGGTTGTGTGATCCCCAAGAAAGTGGCTTCATCTCTCTGGGCTTAGTTTTCCCCCTTTGTTAAATGGGAATAAGACCTGCTTTGTGGAACCATTGTCAGGGAAGCTCTTTGGAAATCATAAAGTGCTCTAGAAATATGAGCTGCTATTGTTCTAAATTTGTTCATTCTTACAACAAGCATTTATTAAACACCCAGATCCCCAAAAGGCACACCATCATAAGAAAAGGCTTAGAGCTAATGTTCCTGAGAGTCACCCATTCCTGTAACCAAGATAGAATGGACTGTGTCATAGCCATGTGAACCTCATCACACTTGTGAATCATGCCAATGATAGCAGAAGAGATGGGAAGTGGGAGATAGTTAAATGGCTAAGGGGATTGAGAGCCAGATCTGGAGAAGTCCTGGGTTCAAATCTGACCTCAGACATTTCCTAGCTATGTGGGAGACTAACTTGATCAATGACACATGTAAAACCCAGTGGAATTGCTCATTGGCTATGGGAAGGGGGTGGAAGGAGGGGAGGGGAAAAACATAAATCATGGAACCATGGAAAAATATTCTAAATTTTTTTAAAAGCACTAAAAAAAATGAGACTAAGTGGGTCAACTAGATAACTCAGTGGATTGACAGCCAAGCCTAAGAGAGGAGAGTTCAAATCTGGCCTCAAATACTTCCTAGCTATGTCATGTTGGACTAGTCATTTAAGCCCCGTTGTCTAGCCTTTACTGCTCTTTGCCCTTAGAGCCAATATACAGTATTAAATTTAAGATGGAAGGTAAGGGGTTAAAAATGAGATTAGGGCACCTGAAGACTAAATGAACCTCTCCTGGTCCAATCTCCAGTCTGTGCAATGATTAAATCTGGACACGAAAAATCTGATGTTCCCAGGACTAGGCTATAATTTCACAACTGATCAAAAATTGGGGTTAATTTCTGTTTCAACAGCACTAAAATTTTTAGTTAAATTTATTCCTGGGGTATATAGTTCTGGCTCAATGCCCAGATCGGCTACATGGATGAATATGTCCACTCCAGGAAGAGCTGCTGGACATCCTGCGATGTCCCAAGTTGCATGCGATAGCTGTGTGACCCAACATGAACCATCGATGGCTATCAACAGCTCACCAGTATCACTGGAAAGAAAGGAGACAGATTCCACTCCAGCTTAGTAATGCACAGTATTTCCCCACTTGGTCCTTCATCTCCTGAGTAGCAAACCTAGGTAGAAGCAGATCTCCATGAGTAGTTGGAATTACTTCCTAGTGTTCGGAGATCACAAAATTGCTAATATGTCCATTCTGACTCAGGGAGAAGAGTGTATAATACTACAATTTAAATTATTCAAGAGACTGGTTTGGGGAGAGAATATCAATTTATTGATTGTAACCACTAAAGTGATAAGTCAGTGGCTCCCTTGAATGATCCCCAAACTGCATCAGGCAGATCTGTAAATAGAGTTTTTAGGAGCTCATTATTCAGCCCCTCCTTTGAATGTCCCAGATGTCTCTTATTGGGAAATAACTTATTAGTTATTAGGAGGCAATCCAATAACTATTTACTTCTCTACGTCCCCATGTGATAAAGATCACATAGGCAGGAAGAGAAACTTTATCTCACTTTCATATTAACCAAATTTTGATAAAAGGAAGACTTCTTTGGGATTCCTAAGAACAAAGAAAACATAAAAAAGCAGAGTCTCTGACCCAGAACCCAGACATAGAAATATATAAAAATTCTCTCTAATCCACAATACTTCAATAGAAATTAATATAGTATATGAAAAATAAATTCTCCCAACATAATTCAGAGAGCTTCCTAAGTCCATTAAAAATGGGACCTATCATTATTTGGTGGTATGAAAGCACAATTCATGGTCATTTGATAGAGGTGTTGCCATGGATAGAGTACTGGACTTGCAATTAAGACTGGTGTTCGAATCCTGTCTTCTATACTTGCTAGCTGTGGGACCCTGGGCAAGTCACTTCTGCCTCAATTTCCTCATCTTTAAAATAGCACCTACGTCCTATGGTTGTTTTGAGTTTCAAAAGTGTGATGAAATATGTGAAGTTCTTTGCAGATCTTAAAGCATAACATAAATAGTAGTTATTATGAGGATTGTTTTAGAATCTTGTTAATTCTATTTCCACATTTCTATATTAACTTTTCTCTTCACAAACAGACATGTCCCTAGTTCAGGCCAATAACTTCTACACACAACTACCCAAGTAGTTTTCTTAGAGCTCAAGTCTGGTGATATCAGAATTCTATTCAAAAGCCTTCACTGGCTTCTTCACTACTGCCTCCCTTGATTTTTGTAAACCCTTAACTTCTGTCTTTAAATCAATATTGTATTTCAGGTCCAAGGCAGAAGAGTGGTAAGGACTAGGCAAAAAAGGTTAAGTGACTTGCCCAGGATCACACTGCTAGGAAGTGTATGAAGTCAAATTTGAACCCAGGATGTCACATCTGTAGGCCTAGTAGGCCTGGCTCTTGATCAAGGAGACACCTAACTGTCCCCTCCCTTGATTTTTAATCCATTACCACCTTATCCCATCACCCATCATGCCTTACAAAAGTCCAAACCTTCCCTGGGCTACTCCATTATCTGCATTCTTTGCCCCTTCTTTTGCTTCTGACTGATCCTGAAAGCTGATGGGAAAAGACAGGAAATTTCAACCCTGCAGGGACCCAGAAGTTCTGTTCTCCCATAGCTGGCTTGGCTTGTGACTTCTTGACTTTTTGGCTTGTGATATTCTTGACTGTCACTATGTTTTCCCCCCTTTTCATGGGGACAATTCTACATCTTCTCCCTCCTCCAACCTTTAAATCCCTTCCTCTTCCTATCCCTGGTAGCAGAGAGCCTCCTTTCCTAATCAAGATCACCTATCAAAAGCTCCCTCTTTCTACCTGCTCCACACCTTACAACTCTCCTTTAGTATGTTCCTCATTCTCTTGTCCAGTCTCTGATGAAGAAGTAGCATTTTTCCTTGGTGATGTAGGAGACTGAATTTTTGCTCTGTATGTTCTCTTCTCCTCTTCTATCTCTTCTAGGAACATGACCTATAGAAATCATTCCCTCTCTATCTCTCTTCTTCAGTATTTAGTTGTTTTTCAGTTGTGTCTAACTCTTCATGACTCCATTTGGGGTTTTCTTGGCAAAGATACTGGAGCGGTTTGCCATTTCTTTCTTCATCTCATTCTACAGATGAGGAAACTGAGGCAAATGAAATTAAATGACTTGCCCAGGGTCACACAACTACTAAGTGTCTGTGGTTCAATTTGACTTCAGGAATATGAGTTTTCCTAAATCCAGGCCAGGCACTCTATCCATTGAGTCACCTAGCTGTCCCTCTTTCATCTTAACTCTCTCCTTATTCAGTGGTTCATATTAAAAGCTTAATAAATGCTTAGTTGATTGGTTCCTACCACCAACAAACATATTTAATTTCCTCCATGCTTAAAAACATTTAAAAAAACAATTTAACATTTTTCTCCTCTCAAACTATTGGCTGATGTCTTTCTCTTTCACAAACTCCTAGAAATGATTGGCTGAATTCTGATCCCATTCTACTTCTCACTATTTTCTCGTTATCCCCTGCAGTCTTCTTTCAGACCCCAACAGATTGAATCTACCATCTGTAGTTTTCAGTGATCTCTTTCTTATCTGATCAATCAAATGATTTAACACACATAAAGCACTTTCCTAACTTTAAATCAGTCAATGAATGCTAATGCTAATGCTGATGATTCCAATGGTCTTTTCTCACTCCTCATTTTTCTTGATCTTTCTGAAGCTTTTTCACCATGCCTCCCATCATTCTCTCTTGACTTCCATAACACCGTTTTCCTCGTTATCCTTCTTCCTACATGACTTTAATAAGGAACAGATCTTACAGTCATAGTCTAAGATCTAGGGTTGGAAGGAACCTCAGAGATCAGGTAGTCCAGTACAATCACTTTATAGATGAGGAAAATGAGGCTCAAAGAGGTAAATAACTTTCCCAAGGTCACCCAAAGGCCAAGGTTCAAGACAGGATTGAACCCAGGGCCTCTGGCTCAAGAGATAGTGTTCTTTCTATTGTACTAGATTGTATTTGCTGGGTCATCAGCTTATTCCCACAAACTAAATAGGAACATTGAACCTGAGCCTTCTCTCTACTTGATCTCACCCAGTCTCTTAGGTTCAGTTAACTTTTCCAAATGGACAAATCCCAAATCTCTGTTTCTAACCCCATATATAACTATCTTACAGGCAGCTAAACAATGAAAGTGGTTAGAACTCTGGTCCTGGAATCAGGAAGAACTGGGTTCAAATCTGGCCTCAGATAATTCCTCTATTTGTAACCTTAAACAAGTCACTTAGCCTTTATGTGCCTCAGTTTCCTCAACTGTAAAATGGGGAAATAACAGCATTTATACCTCCCATAGTTTTGTGAAAAAGAAATGAAATAATATTTGTGATGCACTTATCCCCAAAATTGGCATATTGAGGTGCCACATGAATGCTATTTATTTTCATTATTAATTCTAATACCTTTTTTGAACTTCAATTCTACTTTAATGACTGCCAGTTGGACATCTCCACCTGACTGTGCCACAAACTTCTCAAACTCAACTTGTCCAAAACAGGCATAATTATTTTTTCCTCTAATACCATCCCTTCACTTGAGAGCCATTTTTGTTGAGGGCACCAGTATTCCTTAAGTGGTCCATTTTCAAATTCCAAGTCATCCTTTTCCTTCATCCCTCATGTCCTATCAGTTGAGAAGCCTTCTTAACTCTTCCTCTACAACTTCCTTCAAATCTGTCCTCTTTTTTCTACCCACATGGCTTCTGTCCTATTTCAGCTCCTGGACGATTATGACAATCTCTTATTTGTCTTTCCTCATTCCATTCTTCTTTCTCCAATCAATTGTCCATATGGCTGCTAAATAGATATTCCTAGAAGAGGAATTTTTTGCTCAGAAATGTCCATGCTTATTCACAAATCTTCATTAACTTCCCATTGCTTCTTGGATCATAAATTTGGAACTAGAAGGGATATTAGATGTTATTTTAAAGATGATGAACCTGAGGCACAGAGAGACTTGCCAATGGCAACAGAGGTTTATAGTTCTGTTAACAACTTCTACCAAACTTTAAATGGCTACTTTTCTCTCCCAGTTCCCCATAGTTTCAGTGTAGCTGGACTGCATTGGCAAACATATTATCAGTTCTACTCAATATAAAACATGTCTTAAAGGAATGCCCTTTGGCTAAGTATAACTAGAAGGGGGGGGGGCATCTGGGTAGCTCAGTGGAGTGAGAGCCAGGCCTAGAGACGGGAGGTCCTAGGTTCAAATCTGGCCTCAGACACTTCCCAGCTGTGTGCCCCTGGGCAAGTCACTTGACCTCCATTGCCTACCCTTACCACTCTTCTGCCTTGGAACCGATACACAGTATTGACTCCAAGACGGAAGGTAAGGGTTTTAAAAAATAAATAATTAAATGATTAAATAAATGTAACTAGAAGGAATCAAAGGACAAAAGTTGGTGAAGGAAATAGCAGACCACTCCAGTATCCTTGGATAGCCATGGTCCACAGGCTCATGAAGAGTCCAACATGACTGAACACTGCTAACTAGAGAGAAAGTAATGTTTTCCACACAGACAACATCTGTACATTTTAAATTGAGGGGAGGGGAATGTAAAAGAGATAATAAACATTTGAGACCAGATCCAAACATAAGTCTTCCTAACTCCAAGATTAGCACCCTGTCCACTATACCATGTTCCTTAAATCATTGCTTTTATATATTCGGATTACTCTCAATATGGCTACAATTTATTTTGCAGGCTCATTTCATATTCCTCCCTTTCACAAACCCTTAATTCCAGCCAAACTAGCCTCCTTGCTATTCTCTAGCCTCGAGATTTTGTTTCCTTCTTTGTGTCTTTGTACAAAATCTCCATCTCAGTCTGGGCTGCACTCTTGCTCATCAATGGCTCTATGAATCCGCAGTCTCCCTCAAGGCTTAGATCAGGCACCACTTCTAAAGAAAGAGTTTTAGCTATCTTTCCAACTTGGGTTATCTTGTGTTTACCTGTTTAACATAGCATAGCTCCTACTGGAAGGGATGCTCCTCAGGGGCATCTGGTTTTTATTTTTTGCCTCTCCATCCCCAGGGAGTTGAGAGTAGGATTCATTTAATTTACGTAGATTAACCTTTCAGCTTGATGCTAATAGCTGACCTCAGAAGAGCAGCCTCTAGAGAAATAGAGTAGGATTGGACCATTCTCCAGGAATATCACTCAAGCTATCCCACAACATGAACTCTACAAATCTAAAGTTTGTAATGGACCATCTAGTGAGGCTGCTTCTCCGAAGAGCAAAGAAATTAAGTGACAACTTGGCCACGTATTCTTATTTGCTCACTTCATAGTTATACTGTTTAAGGGCAGCTGGATGACTCAGGATTGAGAGTCAGGCCTAGAGATGGGAGGTCCTAGGTTCAAATTCAGCCTCAGACACTTCCCAGCTGTGTGACCCTGGGCAAGTCACTTGACCCCCATTGCCCACCCTTACCACTCTTCCACCTAGGAGCCAATACACAGAAGTTAAGGGTTTAAAAAAAATAAAGCATAGTTAACATATTGACTTGTCATGTTCACCCATAAGAACATAAACTTCTCATGATTAGAAATTGTTTTATTCTTTGAACTTGTAATTCTGGCACCCTAATGCAGGGTTTGGAACATGGAAGACACATAATAAATATTTGCTGAATGGTTGATTGTTTGCTCCACATCACGCTAGTCAGTGCAGGGACTGAGTTTGTTCCCAAGACTAATGACTCCCCGTTCAGACCTGAACTTAAGTCTCTAGGCTTATATCCTTGGCTCTGTCAAATGACAGAATTTAAGTCTCTAGACTCCTATATGAGTGCTGGACCTATTTTCCTTGTAAAAGTTCTCCCAACATAGTAGGGGGAGGACGAGTCAAACCACTTAGGTCACAGGCTAAATTAATGAAAGAGCTAGCACTAGTATAATTTATGATTGGTTGGTTGGTTATTTTTGACTAGATCTATTATTTCTTTCTTATAGAGAGCCCCAATAAGGAAACTCTCTTTGCCACTGCCAATTCATAGTCTCTTTACACCATATAGTCTTAGTTATCAGAAGCCCTGAGATTTTACCTGGCTTATGTTGGATCACCTAGTTCCTATGTATCAGAACTGGCTCTTCCTGACACAGGCTTATCCATCCACCTCCATCATCTCTATCACCATCTCTTCACCTAATCTTGTAGAGGCAGCTCCAGAGCCTGCCACCACCCCCCTGCCCCTAGACCACCATAAACCATCATCTAAGTCACAGTGATGGGCAAACTTTTTAAAGAGGGGGCCAAAGGAAAGGAAATGCTCATCTGTCAGTCTGTTTCTAAGGCTACTCTTTCAAAGTTCATTGTATCATATCCTGCTCATTGTATTAATCAGATTAGTAATAATGTCACTGCTGCTGGATAGAACATTTCAGGGGGCTGCATCTGGCTGGTGGGCAGTAGTTTGCCCATCACTGATCTAAGAGGAGCATCCTTTATAGAGACCTGATCTAGCAACTCCCGCCTTTAGGTGCTTCAGTCGCCATCTCCTTGGCAGACATAGTTTCCTTAGACAAGAAAGTCTTGGCACCAAAATCCTTGGCTCTGTCAAATGATAGATCAGAAGTTGGTAATAAATAATAATGAATATCATGCTTTAAGATTTGGGAAGTATTTTACATATTCCATCTCATTTGATCTCAACAACCATGTAAGGAAGGGGCTTTTATTATGTCCATTTTACAGATAAGTAAAATGAGATTGGGAGAGAGCACCCTCTACTTAAGTGTCACAGCCAATGTTGCAGGCAGAATTCAAGTGCATCCCACCTTAGCTCTAAGCCCAGCACGCTTTCCACCTTAGCTTCTAGCTGCCTCAATTAAAATATATATATATATATAGAAATGACCCTCAGGAAGAATACATTCCCATCTGGTTTGCCCCTCTTCTCCAAGAACCACTGAGCTCTTTCAACCCCTCTTATGTGTATTATCTCTCCCATTTGAATATGAACTCCTCAAAATCAGACTGTCTTTTTTTTAACCTCTATCCCAAAGGTTTAACATAGTGCTTGATATAAAATAGGCATTTAGGGGGCAGCTGGGTAGCTCAGTGGATTGAGAGTCAGGCCTAGAGACAGGAGGTCCTAGGTTCAAATTCAGCCTCAGACACTTCCCAGCTGTGTGACCCTGGGCAAGTCACTTGACCCCCATTGCCCACCCTTACCACTCTTCCACCTAGGAGCCAATACACAGAAGTTAAGGGTTTAAAATAAATAAATGAATGAATGAATGAATGAATGAATAAATGGATGGATGAACAAATAAATAAATAAATAAATAAATAAATGAATGAATAAATAAATGAATAAATGAATAAATGAATGAATGAATGAATGAATAAATGAAATAGGCATTTAGTAAATGTTTTATTCATGCTCTTGTTCATTACAAGGTCTGACTATTTATTGACTTTACCAAGATGCCTTTCCACCTGTAACTTAGTGATTAAAATGGTTACAAGTGCTGGCCCCTGCCCTGTGGGGTAGGAATTGCAAGTATCAAGTATCTTCACCCCCCACCATTTTACAGGTGAAGAAGCTGAAAGAAATGGGAGTGTTCCAAGACTTCCCCTACATTGCACTACTCAGTATAGGGCCTGGCTTTGCTCCCAGGCTAGTGACTCCCAAATCAGACCTGAGAAGAATTTAAGTCTCTAGGTTCAAATTTGAGTGATGGACCTATTTTCCTTGTAAATGTTCTCCGGAGAGCAAAATAACCCTACAAGTAGGGGGAGGATGAGTCGAACCATTTTGTACTTTATAGATTCCCTCCCCCCAAAATGGTGATTGTCTAAAATATCCATTTTCATTTGGTTTTACAGGTATCGTGTATCCATATCTTGGATATTTGTCTGATAATTTAACAAAGAAAAACTACCTTTGAAGTCATTCAACTTCTTATGCTATTGAAGGGAGAAGTTGCTTTATTTAAGTGATAGATGTGGTGATCAATAGCTTGCTTTCCCAGCTCTATAAAATTGTTAAAATTCAATTGCGAAATAGAAGCAGCTGGAACAGCTGGATGTCATTAAATGTTACAGGGAAAAATCCCCAGACACAGATCACTTCTTCTTCCCATTCACACGGGTAACTCCCATTCATGTCAGGAGGGAGATGGGTAAAAGCATTTCTGGAAAACAGACCCCCACCTCTCCCTCCCTCCCTCCCACACACATACATACACATACCCACATCTCCTTCCCCATCACACAGTAGGGGGTAAAGGATGTGAGAACCACTTAAGGAAAGACTATAGACTCAGGACTTTTAAAAATACCACAATTTTTGGTTGGATTAAATGATAGTTTGTTTGATATAAGCTGTATGTGTATGTTTGCATGATATAAATGCTCTATTTTTAGCGAAAGCCTCAAAAAATGTTGCCCAGAACTCATGATAATTTGATTGCATGGTCCATATTTGGAGCTCATTAGCATATTCCCCTGTTTATTTGAGTGTACAAATAGAAACCATCTTCTCCCCAAAATTAATGAGACGGATGCTGAGGAATAGTGACATGGGAGAGGATGGGGGAAAGGTAGCAGGGGCTGGGAGAGGCACTGGGGGAAGGAAGGATAGCAATGGTGGCAGGATTCCTCTTTGCATTCTTACTTGTGGATACAAAATAATTTGGAACCAAGATATTTCCAAAGCCCTACAACATGGAAAGACCCACAGTGGTAGTGGGAGGGAGATGAAGAGAAGGGAAGAAATGGGCACCAACCAGAGATCAGGAAGGAGGACTGGCTGGATAGCTAGCCCTGTTCATGTCATTCAACCCTAAGGGAAAGAAACATGGAGAGAAGAGATTAGTGAGGCGCCATGTTCAGGAGGACCCTTAAGTCATTGGTAACCAACCACATAAATGCCAACAGTCAATCAACAACATGATTTTAGCCCTTGTTGGCTAAAGTCTCTTTTTTTCTTCTTCCTCTATCTCTTCTTCTTCCTCCTCTGTCTCTCACTCCTTTTCTTCTTTCTCCTCTTCTCCCTACTTTAGCTATTGGTACATAAAAATAAGAACATATCCACTTGTTGGACCCTTTTATATTCAATAAACCTTCCATGAGTCAGAATGTCATACCAGAATTCAATTGTTTTCAGCCAAGTCTAGCTCTTTGTTACCCCATTAAGGATTTTCTTGGCAAAGATACTGGCTCACTTTACCATTTTCTTCTCCAACTTATTTACAGATGAGGCAAACAGGGTAAAGTGATTTGCCCAAGGTCACCCAGCTAGTAAGTGTCTGAGGCCAAATTTGAACTCAGGAAGATGAGTTTTCCTGACTAAGCCCACACTGTGCCACCTAACTGCCCGTCATCATAATTTACATTCTGCCTCTGAATTGGATGAACTGTGACCTTGAGCCACATACTTAATTTTTCTGAGACCCATTTCCTTCCCTTATAAAACCAAGATATTAATACTAATTATGGCTTGTACTTCGCATGGCCCCTGTGAGGAAAATGTTTTGCCAAGCTGAAGGCAGATGGAAATGGAGCAAAAATGACACAAAACTTCCTAGCCCTTTTCCTCGACATCATAGACTCAAAATTAGAACCAGAAGAGACTTAGAACTCATCTAATCCAAATTCTCATTTTACAACGGAGGAAACTAAATCAAGAATAGTGAAGTGACTTATCCAGGATCACATAGGTGGTAAGTGGCAACCCAGAATTAGAACTCAGGTTTTCTGAGTCCGAAGTCAGAGGACCTTCTGGACCATACTGCCTTGGCTGAATGAATCAGAAAGACGATTTCATCTTTGGTGTCTATTATATCACTGCAATAATTTGTCTGCCAGAGGAGGAACCATAATTTGAAATCATTCTATGTCACTTATTTCATGCTTGGAAAAAAAATGATTCCACTCTGCCTCACGGTTTGTAAGACCACACACTTTCAGACACAGAGCAACAAAGCACAATAGAACCAATTATCCTAGGCTTCGAAACATGCCTGGAAGAAGCCTATAAATTTGCAAACATGAAACAAGCTAGCCGTCCCATGTTTACAGTGCATTCCCACCCAAATACCCCTCAGTTGTTGACTTGCCACATGTGGTGGCTCAAATGTTTTATTTCTGTGTGAACTTTTATCTATTTAAGAACTCAGAAGTGCCACCCCACCGCCAAGCAATTTTTTTTTTGACCTATTAACCCATTTTCATCTCATGTAATAACATACAAATGGGAGTAGACGGGTTTGGTTTGTTGGCTCTAGATATGAATCCAAGCTTGGGTATGACTTCATAGATGACTCCTAGGAGTTGCTTGAACCTCAGTCACGTGGCCCAAGGACACCCATCTAGGAAGCTTCAGAGGGCAGAATTTGAACCTAGGTTTGACTGACTCCAGGCCCGGCACTCTATCAGCTGTACAATTCTGCCTCTAATATAATAGTAGCTGAAGTTTTTATTGCACTTTACGGCATGCAAAACACTTTATCCAGATGTTTGGGATTGTGTAGACAAAACACCCAGATGGTCCGCTGAACTTCTTAATTTTCCACTTTTCAGCAGAATGTTTTGACATCCTCCCAATGTGGACTATGCAATCAAGTGATCATGAGTTTCAATATTCCAATTAGGTTAGGATTTAAAATAAGGATATAGACATTCACTTATGTGAGTCACACAGCTGCCTAAAAGGTAGGTACTATAGGTATTATTTTCCCCATTTTACAGATAAGGAACTTGAGGTTTATCAAAAGGACAAATGACTTGACCATAAACATACAGCGAGTAAAAACTGGAGATGAGTCTGGACCTATCTGACACCCAGTCACTGTATCACAAGGACTCTTAGAGATGCTCCTGGTACCCATAACCGAATGTTAATTATATGGAAGAGATTTTTAAAAGTGTTTTTAAAATGTTGCTCTCTATGTAAATGTTCGAATTTCAGACTAAGTAGATTGGAAAAGAGCAACTTTGCTTGGATCTCTCTCACTCACATTCATGCCTCCTCACATGGGTTTAAATGATCACTTATCCATTACCCCTCACCACCATCCCCAAGAGCTAGACAGATGTTTAACCAAATAAGTGCTCTGAACCAGAATTTTAAATAATTGATTTTTGATAAATAAAAGCACTCTGAAGATGGCCCAGATGCTGTCTAAACAACTGAATTCAGATTGTCAATTAGATTCTTGTAATTGTTAATCAGTGTGTGTACACAGCTGGGGCACTGAAATTATTGCTAAGATTCCTTCTGCCCTCCAGTTCTTTGAGTCCATGAAATAATAATGATTTCAGGTGGATAAGTATGCAATTGTGAATGAAATACTCTAGGGGGGAAAAGTTTGATAAATTTATTAAAAGAATTACTCCCAGATTTTGTCCAGCTTTCACCACAGATCTGACAAGAAGATTATTCACCAGTCTAAGAGTCATCAAGGAAAGTAGGAGCAGCAGATGATCAATACAAGGCTTTTCTTTGAAAAACTGATTATGGGCATTCCCAACTTCAGTGGTTCAATGAGCTAAGAGATTGGGTTTCCCAAAGTACACAAGACCCACTTGCCAACCATGCAATCTGGGGTAACTTCATATCTGTGGACCTCAGTTTCTTCCTCTGTCAAATGGCATTGGACTAAATGAAATCTAAGGTCTCTATCCATAATCCTATAGTTCTAAGACTGCCCAAGAAAAGCTACCATTTGTTAATAGAGCATGAATTTTGAGTTAAAATACCTAAGTTCAAATCCCCTCTCTGCTACATACTATTTATATGAATTTACTTGAAAAAAATAAGAATGTAAGTCTAGGTGATCTTGAGTCTTTCCATCTTTCTAAATCTTGGACTTTTTTTTAAGCTCTTGCCTTCTTTCTTGGAATCAGTACTAAATATTGATTCCAAGGCAGAATAATTATAAGGGCAATTGAGATTAAATGACTTAGCCAGGATCACACAGCTAGGAAGTGTCTAAGACCAAATTTGGACCCAGGACCTTCTGTCTCCAGGTCTGGCTTCCTAGGCACTGAGCCACCTAGTTGGCCCTAGAATTGACTACTTCTTTTAGAAAAGGATTTTGTTTCATTTTATCTTTGTATTTCTAGTGCCTATGACAAGGAATTGCACACTGTAGGTCTTTTAGCATTCCCCAGTCATATTATGAGTATGTGAGAGTTATCTAGCCTTTAGAGGAAATAGAGTTGAGAGAAAGTACGTGTGTGTGTGTGTGTGTGTGTGTGTGTGTGTGTGTGTGTGTGTGTGTGAAATGTTACCTGTTGGGTAATTTGATTTGTCTGAAATCCTAAAGATGAATTCCAGCTGCCAAAGTTACAAGTTTTTCATTAACATTCTCAGGGGCAGACAATATAGCATTTCTGGTAGTAATGAGAAAAACCTTTCGTAGTCTCTTCCATGGCTGTGTTCTCACTCCTCCCAAGGATGAATGGGAGGCTGTCGCCACAGAGGCCCTCTCATTCCAACCATATGTCAAAGGAGAACAAGGACTCCTCCCAATTTAAAAGGGGGCCCTCATTCCCCAAAGAACTGGCTATAACACAATAAGAAAAATAGGGACATTGTTCCCACCTGAACCCTTCGGCTTTGTCTTCTCAACTTGCATTGCCAAAATTGCCATTTTAGCAGCTAATTGGGATGATTCTCCTGCACTTTTCCAAACACAAGACCTTTGTGGACACTTACAAGAAGTCGCAGAGGAGCATCTCATAGAGGGAGTTTAGCTGGGGAATCTTGACCTGACTTTTCTTCTGAAATAGCCTAGAAAGGGAATGAACATCAGCAGCCTGGATTTCATTCCTCAGACTAAAAATATAAGGAATAATTTAATAATGAAGGTGCAACATTCATAAAGAATACCTACAATTATGTTGTTTATAGCTATGCATGTACATCAAGGCCCTGCTTCTTTAGTCAATGAAAGCTTTTTCAAAGTGGTAAATGGATTATTTTGTGTCAACACGTTGTACATATATATGCAGATAAATGCATATGTAAAACTTGAAAATGCTTCATCAAACAAACTGAATCGTGCCTTTGCACTGTTTTCCAATTATATGTCGGGAATTTGACACTGCATAAATGTATTCTGAACCTCTGCTGCTGATATTAAAAGAAAACACCGGAGGGGAAGATTTATAGCAATTACAGCGTATGATAAAAGGAATTCATAATGATCATTTTGTATTATGTATTACAATTCATGAGAGATTTGTAATTGAGGAAATAATGCCAAGCATCTCATCTTCCGTTATTAATCACAATTAGACGATACGTTAGGTACTTACATTTGCTCTGCAGGACCTAGAACTGTGAGGGGCATGTTTATTCTGAGAGAAGGAAATGACCAAGGTAGGAGAAGAAGCAAATCTTGAAACCTGCCACTCCGCTGCGGATGGCATCCTGGATTGGGCCAGAGACCAGGAACCTAGACAGGACGTAAAGACACAAAAAGAAGCCTGACTAAACCTTTCTGTTTTGAGTCAAGTTACTTATAGTCTGCTATAATATATGAAAAGTCATGGATGAGGGGCAACTAGGTAGCTCAGTGGAAAGAGAGCCAGGGCTAGAGATGGGATATCCTAGGTTCAAATCTGGCCTCAAACACTTCCTAGCTATGTGACCCTGGGCAAGTCACTTAACTCTGATTGCCCTGCCCTTACCACTCTTCTGCCTTAGAACCAATACAGAGTGTCAATTCTAAGATAGAAGGAAAAGATTTTAAAAAAAGTAATGGATAACTACTCTAGCACTTCCTAACCATTACAGTCTTGGACAAGACAGCTGTCTTCCCTTCGCCTCATTTTCTCCGTCTGTACAAAGGAGAAGATAATACCTGTACCATCTAGTTGCCATGAGACTCAGACGATTAAAGAATGGATATTAAAGGGGGGAAAACTTAGGAAGTTTTTTTAATGTCCTTCAACAACATTGAAAAAAGTCAGTTGCTATAATTTATTTTTTATTAAGTAAAAAACAGAGTGAAACTGGAGTGATAGTATAACCAAATGATATTCTTCTGCCACCAGTGCCTGAGCAGAGCCCTCCACTTCTCCAATAAAAGGGAGGAGGAACATTTCCTTATCTCTTCTCTGAGGCCAAAATTAGTCTTTATAATTACAAACTCTTCATAGGAGATGACTAATAAATATTTAAGTTAAATTGAACTTTTAGACTATTTATAAAGTTTTTTTCTTCTATCAACCTGAAATTGATTGCTCTATGACTTCTACCAACTGTTTTTATTCTTTTCTCTGGAGCCAAACAAATGAGGTCTAATCCATCTTCTGATGCTCGAAGACAGTTATCATATGTTCTCTGTCAAGTCTCCCATTTTGGAAGTTAAATATCCCCAGTTCCTTTGACTGATTCTCCTCTGATCCTCATGGTCTCCAGTCTCACTTTACCATACTTAACTCTTTCCTCTGAAATATCTTTCCAAAACAAACAAACAAACAAACGAACTAATCAGCAATCAGACTGAACAAAATTACTCCTAATAAGATAATACTGGGATGGAAGACAGTGAAATTCTCACCTCTCCATTTCAGACACTTATGCTTCTGGTAATTCAGTCTAATGTCACAATTACTTTCTTCTCTGCTTGGTCACTCTGTTGATTCTTATTGAGCATGTCCCCACTAATACCCCAGATTTCTTTCACATGGAGAAGACTTAGCCAATACTTTAGATATCAGCTGAATAATCAGTATGGTAACCTCCACCTATGTATATAATGTATATAGTGATCTTTCTATGACTAAGAATTATGTGTTGGAAAAATCCCTCACTCTTTGGCTAAACTGGTGATAAGTCTTTCTGGATGTTGTTAGGCTGATCCTCAAACATTAGACAAATAGTTCATCACTAGAGTCTTACTTTAAGCTTTTCCAACTCGGGAGGACTTGCCATAACTAGCATCTATGCAATTAATTTTCTTGACCCACATACAAAACTTCACATTTATTCATGTGAATTTTTATCACATTCAATCATCTCCATTCTAGATTATAAAAAACCTTTTTTCCTTTATTCAAAGATATTTTATTTTCCCCATTACACATAATAGCAATTTTCAACATATGTTTAACAGAATTATAAGATCCAAATTGTCTCCCTCTCTCCCTTTCCTCCCCTCTCTTGGAGATAGTAAGCAATTTGATCAGGGTTATATATGTATTATCATGCAAAACATACTTTCATATTGATCACTGTTATAAGAGAATACTCATATAATGCCAAAACCCCAAAATAAAACAATAAATTAACTAACATCAAAAATAGTATGCTTTCATCTGCATCTGACTTCAACTTTGAAGGACTTATGAAAAAGAATGCTATCCACCTCCAGAGAAAGAACTGCTGGAGTAAGAATGCAAATAAAAACATATGATTTGTTGATTGTTTATTTCAGTATATGTTTTGGGATTTGGGTTTTATAAGATTATTCACTTACAAAAATGAATAATACAGAAATATGTTTTGGTGATAATACATGTATAACCCCAGATTGAATTAATCGTCAGCTCCAGGAGTAGGGAGGGAAGAAGGCAGCAAGATAATATGGATCATATAACTTCAGAAAACTTATATGGACATTTGCTATTAAAATTAATTTTAAATTTGTCCTAGATCATTATATTGTAGAGAGTAGCTAAGTCTTTCACAGTTGATCATCATACAATTTTGCTGTTTCAGTGTATAACGTTCTCCCAATTCTGCTTATTTTGCTCTGCATCAGTTCATATAGGTCTTTCCATTTTTTTTCTGAAATCATCCTGCTTATCATTTCTTATAATATAATAGTATTCCATCACCAATTATACCACAATTTATTCAGCCATTCCCCAATTGATGGACATCCCCCTGATTTCCAATTCTTTGTTACCACAAAAAGAACTGCAATAAATACTTTTTGTACAAGTAATTCCTTTCCCCTTTTCTATGATCTCTATGGTATACAGACCCAGTAGTGGTATTATTGTATTAAAGGGTATGCACACTTTTAGAGCCCTTTGGACATAGTTTCAAATTGCCCTCCAAAATGGTTGGATCAGTCCACAACTCTAGCAATTATGCATTAGTGTCCCAATTTTGCCATATCCTGTCCAACATTTATTATTTTATTTTACTGTCCTATTGGCCAAGCTGATAGGTGTGAGGTGGTTGGTACCTTAGAGGTGTTTTAATTTGCATTTCTCTAATTAAGAGTGATTTGGAACATTTTTTCATATGATTACTGATAGTTTCATGAAAATCCTTATATACTGTGACTGTAATCTATATTAGCTAGCCTTCCTTCCAAGTTTCAGATCATCTGCAAATTTGATAAATACACCTTTTTTGAAGTTACTGATGAAAACATTTTATAGCTCAGCATTAGATGCCTGTGACATTCTACCTGGACTATATCTAAGTTGACAATGATCAATGAATGAATGAAAAAAGTGCTTAGTGTGCACCTACACATGGCTATCAATATTATATTTTTTAGGCACAGATTTCACTATGTGAATTTCCTATTCAACCAACTCTAGTGGCTTTGTTTTGCATCTAGAATCAAATATAAGTTAGTTTTTTAAAACCCGACACATTCTGGCTCCAATCTTTCCAGTCTCATTGAACATTACTCCCCTTTCAAACTCTGGGTTCTAATCAAATTAACCATCTCTCTTCTTCTCACACATGATACTTCTTTCATCTATGTGCCTTTGCCCTGGCCATCTCCAGGGCCCTTCCCTATGTCCACTTCATAGAGTTCCTCTTTTCTTTTAGGATCCATATCAGGTACCATTTTCTACATGGTTTTTCTTATTTCTCCCAAAATGCTAGTGTCTCCCACCCAAAGTACCTTATATTTAACTACTTTCAATATGTTTCTGTTTATTAATTTTATTAGGGGGTGTATATGTAAATGCATTATTGTTCATTCATTTCAGCCATGTCTGACTCTTCATGACCCCATTTGGGGATTTCTCAGCAAAGATACTGCAGTGATTTCCTTCTCCAGCTCATTTTACAGCTGCTGAAACTGAGGCAAACATTGTTAAGTGATTTGCCAAAGGTCATACAGCTAGTAAGTGTTTGAGGCCAGATTTGAGCTCAGGTTTTTCACTCTAAATCTGGTGCTTTATTCACTGTACTACCTAGCTGCCTGTATACATTCATATGTGATATTTGAGAACATTGTGTGTGTGTGTGTATATAAAACATATATGGTACATAAGCATATATACCACATAGATGTGTTTATATTGACATATACGTGCATCTATATGATATATATGTAGATGTGTATACATTCAGGTATCCCTTCCCTATGAAGGGGGTTAGGGAAGTGCCCCCCCAAGATCTGAAAAATTAGAATAAACATTTTTGGCCCTCACTTTGTACCAAGGAAGAAGTCTGAACTTTTTCTTTTTCTTTTATGCAGTGTTTGTAGTACTTTATTGTAAAATTTAGTTTATGTGTATGGTCATAGGCTACATGTAGGTCAATGTCAAGTAAAAATGAATTTTTAGACTTTTTCCATATTGTCTGCTGGCCTTTGCATGACATCTGTGACTTTTGAAAAACTCCTCAAACTTTCTCATTTAATTTCTTTTACTGACACATGATATACATAAATTATGATGGGGGAAAGTTGACATGTGGAATGCCTGTGCATGTGTGTGCATGTATGTATATTTGTCTTCCCCATTAGAACATAAACTCATTTAGAGTAGGGATTCTTTGTACTTGTTTCCCCAGTGCCTAGAATGGTGTCTGGCACAAAGTAGAAGCTGAAATACTTGTTCAGTGATTGACTGACTGTCAAGCACTCATACAAAGTTTCTTCATTCTACCAATTCTGCACCTAACTGTAGTCATCTTTCTTACATCCCTCCACCTTGTCCACAAGGTTAGCAGAAGTGATGTTATCAAAACTCTGAGGTACCACCTCACACATAGCAGATTGGCTAAAATGATAGCAGGGGAGAGTAATGAATGTTGGAGAGGATGTAGCAGAATTGGGACACTAATGCATTGCTGGTGGAGTTGTGAACTGATCCAACCATTCTGGATGACAATTTGAAACTATGCCCAAAGAGCTCTAAAAGACTGCCTGCCCTTTGATCCAGCCATACCATTGCTGGGTTTGTATCCCAAAGAGATCATAGATAAATAGACTTGAACAAAAATATTTATAGCCACACTCCTTGTGATGGCAAAAAACTGGAAAACGAGGGTATGCCCTTCAACTGGGGAATGGCTTAACAAATCGTGGTATATGCTGGTGATGGAATACTATTGTGCTCAAAGGAATAATAAACTGGAGGAATTCCATGTGAACTGGAAAGACCTCCAGGAATTGATGCAGAGTGAAAGGAGCAGAGCCAGAAAAACATTGTACACAGAGACTGATACACTATGGTAAAATCGAATGTAATGAATGTACTGACAGTAATGCAATGACCCAGGACAATTCTGAAGGATTTATGGAAAAGAACTCTACCCACATTCAGAGGAAGAACTGCAGGAGTGGAAACACAGAAGCAAAACAACTGCTTGAACACATGGGTTGATGCGGACATGGTTGGGAATGTAGACACTAAGTGATCACACCAATGCAACTATCAATAATATGTAAATAAGTCTTGACTGATCACACATGTTAAAACCAGTGGAAATGCGTGTTGGATATGGGAGGGGTGGTGAAGGGGTAGTGAAGGGGAAAGTAAAATCAAGAATCATGTAACCATGGAAAATTTTTCTAAAAGAATAAAATATTTAAATCTGAAAAAAAAAATAAAACAATAGCAAAAAAAAAAAGAAGTGATGTTGTCAAACCCAGGCAAACCTGGTGGATGAAATTTCGCTCATCTGCCAGGCCAGTAAACCTATCCAAAGAGGAAATAAAGTTAGTCTGTCTTGATGTGTCCTCTATGGGCTTCTCCTTCCAAATGTTCACAAGCCATCTGATAAAATATACATTCTGGAATTTTGCCAGGAACTGAAGTGACCACCCCGCTCTCTGTGCACTCCCAGTCTGTCCTCCCTGCCTAGAATATAAAATACACAATGTCCACATCTTTACCCTCTGAAGTCCTTCTTTTTCTTCCTTTAGAGCTTTTGTCTTTTTTGAGTTTTAACAAGACCTTGGATACTTACCAAGAAGGAATAGCAAGAGTTATAATTATTAAAAAAAAAAACCCAAACGAGGGAGCAAATTATTCCCTTGCACACACCAGATTCCTAGGGATAGTGGAGATCTTCTTTCAAGTAAAAAGGCAGTGAAGGCACATAAGCTGAGGGGTCCCTCAAGACTCCTGAAGTCCTTAGGAGGTTCTCCTTAGGTGTAGATCTCTAAGGTTTGACGCCTTTCTAGAATTCATAGATCACAGTGAGCCCTTCTCTCCCCTCCAGATCTGTAGAGCTGCTGCTATCTCCAAGGGGCTAACTTTCAACCTCCATCCACAGGTGCTTCCTCTACCATTAGCACTGCTGCTATATCTGGTGGACTCTATAGATGGAGGTCACTAGACCTCTGATGGCTCTTTGACCTTTAGAAACTCATAAGTCTGCTGCAACCTGATGGATTCCATCTCCATCCTCTCCATCCAGAATTTCTTCCTTCCTCCACACTAAGCAGGAAAAGAGTGAAGGGCTTTGAGGGGCATTTCATTTGCTCTCTCCTTTATGAAACCTTCTCTAAACTATCTCCTCCCCATACCTGAAAGCAATCTCTCTCTCCTGAAATTTTATTAAAGGATTTTGTCTAGGTTTCTCTTCTGTCATTTTCCAAGTTTTCCTCCGATCCTACTTAATTCTCTACATGTCCTGCCCACTCTGCCCATTCTCAACTGAATTCTAAGCTCCTAGAGGACAAGGACTATGTAATTTTTCATCATCATATCTCCAGGATGTAGTATAGGGCTTTCCTTGCATATAGTCATAGTAATAGCTAATATTCACATCCTGCTTTAAAGTTTGCAAATACTTTAGATATAGATCTCATCTGAGTCACATATACTGTGGGTATATATGTTTCTATATACATGTAACATATGTATATATAACATATATGTGTAATATAGATGATGCAAATATTATTATTTCCACTTTATAGATGGAGAAACTGAAGGGTTTAATGACTTGCCCATGATCACAGCTCTAATAATTAACAAGCATTTATTCATCACCTACTATGTGATAAGCACTGTACTAAGTTCTAGAGGGACGAAGAAAAATGTAAAACAGTCCTTGCCTTCAGGGAGCTTACCTTCAAATATGGAAAACCTCACATACAAGAATATATGTTATAAACACTATTATATAATATAGCAATATAATAGTATACATATTAAATATACATGACCTGCAATATACACATATATGTGTGTATATGTATAAAATACAGGTAGTTTTGTAAAGAAAGTCACTAGCAGCTAGGGGAATAGGAAAAGTTGATATATGATCTGTGTTTTTTTATTTGAAATGTTTTATTTAATTAATTAATTTAGAATATTTTTCCATCGTTACATGATTCATGTTCTTTCCTCCCTCTTCCCACCCCCCTCCCGTAGCCAATGAGCAATTCCACTGGGTTTTAAATTTGTCATTGATCAAGACCTATTTCCATATTATTAATATTTGCATTAGGGTGATCAATTAGAGTCTACATCCCCAATCATATCCCCATCAACCCATGTGATCAAACAGTTGTTTTTCTTCTGTGTTTCTACTCCCACAGTTCTTCCTCTGGATGTGGATAGTGTTCTTTCTCATAAGTCCCTCAGAACTGTGCTGGATCATTGCATTGCTGCTAGTAGAGAAGTCCATTACATTCGATTGTACCACAATGTATCAGTTTCTATGTATAAGGTTCTCCTTATTTCTCATCACTCATCACAGTTCTGATGAGCTGTGTTTTAAAGGAAACCAGGGATGCCAAGAAATGGAGGTTAAAAGGATAAGCATCCTAGATTTGGAGAATAGTTTGTGTAAAGGAGATGGAGAGTCATGAGAAGGAAAATTATTTTACACAAAGACTAGGAAGTTACAAAGAGGCCAATTAAAAAAAAAAGTTTTAAATCCATACAGAGGAATGCATTTTGGTTCTATATGGAATCTGTAATCTCTTGTATAGAAGAATAATGCAGTCAGACTGGCATCTTAGAAAAATCCATTTGGCAACTGTGTGGAGGGTGGATTACAGTGGATGATATATTCAAGTCAAGGAACCAAAATAGGAGGCTATTGGAATGCTGTTGGAATAAACTAGGTAAAAGGTGAAGAGGACCTGAACTTGTATTGTGGTATTGTGGTCATGTGAGAAGAGAGAAGACATGCAAGAGATACTATAGAAATAGAAATGAAAATATTTGACATCATGGAGTGAGGGAAAGTGACCAGTTGAGAATAATCCCAAGGTTTCAAATTGAAGAGATTGGATGTATGGTGATGGAAGAGACAGTGAAGAAGAAAAGAGATAGTGAAGAAAGAAAGAAAGAAAGAAAGAAAGAAAGAAAGAAAGAAAGAAAGAAAGAAAGAAAGAAAGAAAGAAAGAAAGAAAGAAAGAAAGAAA
>NC_058132.1:681442734-681483223 GCF_016433145.1 Gracilinanus agilis
AAAAGGAAGGAAGGAAGGAAGGAAGAAGGAAAGGAAGGAAGGAAGGAAGGAAGGAAGGAAGGAAGAAGATAAAGGAAGAAAGAAAAGATGAAGGAAGGAAGGAGGAAAAATGAGAATATAAAAGATACAATAGGCAGTTAGTGATGTAGAACTACAGCTCAAGAAATAGATGCTCTGGGAATCTTCTACAGAGAGATGACAAATAAACCATAGGAGTTATTGGTACAATATTATCAAATTAGAGAAAAGAGAAAAGGGGCTAGGACAGAGTCTCAAAATGTATTAGCACAAGGTACCTATGCAGATACTATAAGTAAAGACAAAGAAAGATTTCATGTGGAGAGTCCATACTTAAATGAAATCAAAGATTCTCAAAGTATCAATCAAAGGATTGACATAGACCATGATCTGCCATAGATATTTCAAGAAGTGTGACCCACACCAGTACTAGTTGGGGAGTTAAGAAGGTGTAGGTTCAAACCCCACCTCTGACACTTATTAGCTCTTTATCATAGGTAAGTTTTTGAATCTTTCTTAGCTTTGATGTCCTTGTGTAGGAATAAAAATACTTGGAGTTTCGACCTCACAATGCTATTGTGAGGCTTAAGCGAGATTATACATGTAAAGTGCTTTGCAAACCTTAAAGCATTATTTAAATGTCAGTTTCTATTACTGTTGTTATTGTAGTTACATAATTGATCAGGACAGCTCATCACTGACTGGCCAAAGAATTAGCCGTGGCCCTTGTGGCCCTTTAAAAATCAGGACTGGGTATAGGAATAGTTTCAAGCAAAACAAACTTCCTGATCCTGAAGGAACGTTTAGAGGCCAAGGAAAACAAAGGACCAGAATCTAGGGAAATGCCTTCAGTTACTTCTTAGACAATTGGGGGATGACTGAACAAACTGTGTTATATGAATGTGAATGGAACACTATTGTACCGTAAGAAATGACAAAGGAGATGATTTCAGAGAATCTTGCATCCTATGAACTGATGCAGAATCTAGTAAACTGCTCCAGGAAAACAATTTGTAAGAAGACAGCAACATCATAATTATAGATGGCTGATATATAATGTTTTACATATATTATCTCGCATGATCCTCACCACAAAATTGTGAGGTAGGTGCTGGTATTATCCCCATTTCATAGATGGGGAACTGGGACAGACAGAGATTAGATGATTTGTTCAGTTCCATGTAGCTAGTAAATATATGAAGCAGGATTTGAACTCAGGTATTCCTGTTTTCAAATTCACTACTTAATCCATTGTGCCACCAACAATTGTGGAGCCAATGTAGTAAAGAAAAATGAATTTGAATCCTAATTAATTAAGAATTCTAATCAATGGAATGATCAACCATGACTTCCATATGAAAAAGCCTATAACCCACACTCTAACAGAGAGGAGAGGGACACCAGGTGCAGGGGCATATGTTTTTTAACATAACTATTACATGGATTAGGCTTGTCTGCTTTTTTAATTCAAAGATATTTTATTTTTTTCAATTACATGTAATAACAATTTTCAACATATTTTTTTCTGAAATTATAAGATCTGTAGCCAGAAGAATCTTAAGTGGGGTTCTATGGGGTTCTATGGGGGTAATTCACCCCACTTAAGATTCTTCTGGCTACAGTAACTAATTGTTTCCCTCTCTTTCCTTCCCTCCCTTCTCTCAGAGATGATAAGCGATGTGATCTGGTTTATACATGTGTTATAATAACTGCTTAGTTTTTATAAGTTTTTTAACCTTTTGATTTTTTTCAATAGAGGGATCAGGAAGAAGGAAAGTTAACAATAATGAGAGAGAGAGAGAGAGAGAGAGAGAGAGAGAGAGAGAGAGAGAGAGAGAGAGAGAGCGAGAGAGAGAGCACTATTATAACATATGGTTTTGGTTTTGTGTTCTGTTTTAAACCCTTACCTTCTGTCTTAGAATCAATACTATGTATTAGTTCCAAAGCAGAAGAGCAATTAAGTCTAGGCAATGGGGGTCAAGTGACTTGCTAGGGTCACATAGCAAGGAAGTGTCTGAGTCTAGATTTGAACCCAGGACTCCTCATCTGCAGGCCTGAATCTCTATACACTGAGCAATCTAGCTGCCCCTATTACATTTTTTAAAATGCACAGAAGAGATTAGAGAGAAGTTCAGAAGGAAATAGACAAGCAGAACAATTTTGAAAATAATATGAATTTATTATACATTTTGTATTATACATTTTTAAAGCAAGTGATATCAATCGTTTTATATAGTTTTATGTTTTATACAGTTTTATATAGAATTCTCTTTTTGTTCATCCATGTGTTTGGAAATGCCTCTTTTTTTGCTGTTTAAATTCAAAGTAATTTTTTTAACAGGATATATTCTCTAAGGAGTTAATAAAGGAAAGAAATAGGTCTGAGGAGTATGACCTTAGCAGCTGAGGAAGCAGCTAGCTATACAAAAAGAGGAAAGAGGGAATTCTTTCTCTGACTCACCCTACAACAACCAGCCATGATAGTTAACATTGACATTTTTCAACCAGTAGGAGGCACTACACTTAATAAGGAACAGACCTGGGGGTTAAGTCAGGAGAACCCCATAAAAAGTGTCAGGTCTATGAATCAAGAAGGGAGCTAGCTCTGGCCCCTTAAACTTCAGAAAGGAATAGGAGTCCAGCTGAATGACCTGCCCCACAAAGATAATACCCCTAAAGGAAGCATGGTGAGGATATAATGAGAAGTGAGAGGATGTTGGAGGAAGGAGTTCCAGAAGTGTGTTCTCTAAATATGTGTCTCTTTGTTACTCTATCCTATGAGTGTGTCTACCCTTCCCATGAGAGCTAAGTTCAGTTGGGGGAAAATCTATTTCTTTTGTGTTTATTTCTTGTGAGTTTTTATGATGCTATCTCAGTAAATCCTCTGTACTGAGCTAATTGAGTCTATTGGTTGACCATAGATGCAAGCACACCAGTGGAATTTGAGCTACACTTCTGAGTCACTGATGCCTTCTGTTGTCCTCTGCTGGCATCATTCCCTGGTACTGTTAGGTACTGTGTTTTTTCTGGGCATCTCCACTTATCTCTGACTGCTTTTCATTCAATTGCTTTCTGCAACAATTTTCTATTCTGATCCTCTTTGGGCTGTCTGTGGTTCTCTGCTACCATATGCTAGGCTGGAGCTCCTGGAAAGTCTCTTGGGGCAAGGAATATTAAATTCTTTTAGTCCAAATAGCCCTAGGTCATTGCATGAGTCAAAGATAGCCACAATATCAGACAGATAGCAAAAACCATCAGAAGCAATCAGAATAAATCTGTTGTTTTCATCTAGAATAGTTATTTGTTATTTTGCTCATTCCCATCCAAGTCTCTAGTCCTAGTCAACTCTCTGACTTTGGGTTAGAAAATTCCCTTCAATTCTTCTCTCATCTATGATTGTCATTCTTCATCTACTCAAATTGTTTTAGAAATCAACCAACAAACCAACAAAACTACAGTACAGCTGTTTGTTTATGCATACCTACTAGTAATAAAAATCATTGGTATCTGTTCAGTATTCCCACCAACAACAAATTCACTGGACTCTTTCTGTGTGTAAGATACCAGTGCAAAAAAATTTAACTGTTCACTTTGCTAACTCATTTCTCATGCTTTGGAGAGGAGAAGAGGGAAGGGGGAATAGAATTGGGGAGAGAAGGAGAAGAGAGAGAGGAAAAGAGTTTCAAACTCTAACCCTAAAACCTGAGAAAAATTCAACTTATGTTTTAAAAATTATCTTACTTTTTCTCTTTTCCTCTCTCCTCTCTTTCCCTGCCTTCTTTTTTTCTCCCTCTACCTCCATTCATTCACCTATAACTTCTCCTTGAGCTTTTAGATAACACTGAGCTCAATTCTTTACTCATTTGCTTTTCATCTGAATGTTGGACCATGTATAAAAAAAGATTAAATGGTTAAATGAGTTCATCAAACCTATAGGAAGGACAGTCCCTGAGCTGGAAGAAGATAAAGATTGGGGCAAAGGGCAAAGGCTGAGGACTTCTGATTTAAAAAGAGAAGTGGAGGATCCAGGAAGACAATATTATTGTGCTACTGGTCTTTCTATTTTCTATTTCCATCTTCTATCTCCATGCCTTTTCACATGTCTACCATGTCTAAAATACCTCTTAGAATTCCTAGCTTTCTTGAAAGAAATAGTCCAGCTCTTTGATGAGGATTTTCCTGATTCTTCCATGTTGTTAGTGCTCTCTCTCTCTCTCTCTCTCTCTCTCTCTCTCTCTCTCTCTCTCTCTCTCTCTCTCTCTCTCTCCTTGTCTTTCTCCCTGTGTGTCTTTCTGTCTCTCTCTCTGTGTGTCTCTCTGTCTCTGTCTCTCTGTGTCTATGTGTCTGTTTCTGTGTGTATGTCTGTCTGTCCATCTGTTTCTCCATCTATCTCTCTTCTAATTCAGAAAAACATAAAGGGCTAGGTAATAAAGGTTAAGTGGCTTGCCCAGGGTCATACAACTAGGAAACGTCTGAAGTTACATTGAATCCAGGACATCTCTTCTCCAAGTCTGGCTCTCTAGCCACTGAGCCACCTACCTGCCCGTGTTCTTTCTCTTTTGAAATGACTTTATGTCATTTTATGCATACTTTGAATTTTCTTACCTGTATACATGGCATACACCACTCTGTTTCAGTGGAATGTAAGTTCTTTTATAGCAGACATTGTTTTCATTTTTGTCTTTTTATTCCTAGAGAGTTTCCTTTCTATTCTTACTTGTGATTTCACAAAGATGAGAAAACTCCCAGTAAGAAAGTGCCTTTTATCAATGCAAAGCTGCAGTTTCTGTTTCTGCAATTTATAATCTTAGGAAGTTGGAGCATTGTAAAATTAAGTGACTTGCCCAAGGTCATATAGGCTATCTGGCACTAAAACTAGCTCTTTAGCTAGGAGCCTTGCAATCTTGAAGATAGTAGATATTTAGCAAATGATTGTTGAAATGTTTATTTTAAAAGTTTCTTTATTTTTGGATTATATATACATACACACGAAGGGGAAAAAAATCAAAACCATTTGGAATTTGGTCCAAGGAACAGGGCTGTCCTTTTAGAGGCCTATTGGGCAAGCAGTGACTGCATTCTTATCTCTCAATGCACGTTTATCTGAGAGGGTCAGGAAGCTCATTTAAAAACTGAGGTAGGAGCAGCTGGGTAGCTCAGTGGATTGAGAGTCAGGCCTAGAGACGGGAGGTCCTAGGTTCAAATCTGGCCTCAGACACTTCCCAGCTGTGTGACCCTGGGCAAGTCACTTGACCCCCATTGCCCACCTTACCACTCTTCCACCTATAAGTCAATACACAGAAGTTCAGGGTTTAAAAAAATAACAAAAAATAAAATAAAAACTGAGGTAACTAACTACTGGCCCTAGACACAGCTAACCGCTGAGAAATTCCTAACCACCAAAAATTCTCTCTCCATTCCCCAGAGTCTAGTGTGGCAAGATTAGATCAGCACTGGCAGTGAGTGAAAAAAGGAGCATTGACCCCTCTTCATAGTTTTCTTCTCTAGCGTTAGAAAAGAGGGATTCCTGTCCATCGTTTTCAAAATTTGAAAGTGGAGTAGGTTGGGATGGGGCTACAGCAATTTAGGACCTGCCATTTAATTCTAAAAATCAGATTTTTCTTGATGTCTTTGTTTTTACATTATTTAGTTTTCCTCATTGTATCCCCCCTTTGTCCCTCTCCTTATAACAAAGTGCTTTTTTTTAATGAGGAGGAATAGAAAGAATTTCTGCAAAATCTCTAAAAAAGCAGGCATATTTAAGCAAGGAAAGCGTCTTCCTGTGCTTTGTTTCTTATAACACAATAATATTCTCTTACATTCATGCACCACTATTGGGTAAGCCATTCCTCAATCAAGGGGCATCTTCTTTGTTTCCCTTTCTTCACTACCATGAAAAGTGCTGCTTAGGTGCAATTAGGTGGCTCTGTGATTAGAGAGCCAGGCACAAAGATGGGATGTCCTGGGTTCAAATCTGACCTCAGACACTTCTTAGTTGTGTAACCTGGGTAAGTCACTTAACCCCCATTGCCTAGCCCTTACCATAATTTCTGCCTAAGATGAAGGGTAAACTTTTTTTGGTTTTGTTTTTAAGTGCCGCTAAAATATTTTGATATATATGGAGCCTTTTGGGGGGAAGCCAATGATCTCCTTGGAATATGTGCCTAGCAGTAAATTCTCAAGGTCAAAGAATATACCAGTATTAATTACTTGATTTGCATAATTCTGAATTGCTTTACCCATTCATAACTCCTTTACCAGTTTCTACTCAGCACTTCCAAATTGCTCCTTACTGCCAATTTTACCTTTTTGACATCTGATAATTACAAGCCTCCAAGTTTCAGTGACCCAAATGGTGATGGACAGAAATATGGTGGATAGAAGTAGCTATAGCCAATATCAATGATCAGTTATGCTTAAAAGCCATTTAATTCTGTTCAACAAACATTTATTAAGCAAATGCTAGGCTAGGTACTGATAGTGCAAAGACAAACTAAAAAGCAGCCCCTATCCTTAAGCAGCTGACATCCAGGATGTGTATGATGTGAAGCTGCCCTAAGGGGAAAGTGAAGGGTGGCAGATGGCTAGCCAGAAAGGAAAACTAGGATCCCACAAAATATCCAAAGGAGCAGAGGAAGGGCTCTGGAGCACTGGAGAATTAGGAGGACATGGACAAGAGTCACACAAAATGAAATGACATGAATGGACTGTAATCTGTCCTGAAGAGGGAGTATCCAGGCCAGTGAGATCATAGGTGCGTCCACGAGCTTTGCCTCCATGACACCAATAATTGGTTTGGCTCAGTTCCCACTCCCACACCCGGAACTCAGTTCAATCAATCATCTTCTTCTTGTGCAGATACAACTTTTTTTTTTTAAATTAAAACTCTTACCTTCCATCTTGGAGTCAATACTGTGTACTGGCTCCAAGGCAGAAGAGTGGTAAGGGTAGGCAATGGGGGTCAAGTGACTTGCCCAGGGTCATACAGCTGGGAAGTGTCTGAGACCAGTTTTGAACCTAGGACCTCCCGTCTCTAGGCCTGGCTCTCAATCCACTGAGCTATCCAGCTGCCCCCCTGCAGATACAACTTGTATCTCTCATATTTTGTGGGATGGGTGGCACTTCCTCAAAGTGGTCATGAATATCTTATAAAAGGCTCTTTTCTAAGTGGTTATGGAGTATTGGATTCCACCTTGAGTATGGGTCCTCCATCAGATGCTCACTGGCTCTAGGACCCCAGGCAAGTCACCCAATTACTCTCAGCTTCGATTTCTTCATTAGTAAAATGAGGACAAAAGAACCTATTTCACAGGCTCTTGATAAAGATCAAATGAATTAATATCTGTAAAGCAATTGGCAAACTTGAACTTCCAATATAAATGTTAGCTATTATAAACATTTCTCAGAGCAGAAATTAGTTGATTTTATTAAAGTTTTATAAAACCTTAGGAAACTGAATTTGGAAAAAGTGATTCATCAGAAGTAAATTTCCATCCTTTTGGCCAAAATGTGATTCTGCTCATTATCATGTAACCTCTCTTCGAAAGTACTTAAAACTTCTAATGAAGGGGGCAGCTGGGTAACTCAGTGGATTGAGAGTCAGGCCTAGAGACGGGAGGTCCAAGGTTCAAATCTGGCCTCAGACACTTCCCAGCTGTGTGACCCTGGGCAAGTCACTTGACCCCCCATTGCCTACCCTTACCACTCTTCTGCCTTGGAGCCCATACACAGTATTGACTCCAAGATGGAAGATAAGGGTTTAAAAAAAAAAGTTCTAATGAATTGCTGCATGGTTGTATGTCAAGGACTAGTAATCAGGATGGCAATTCTGTTCCCAAACCTAAGTCACAATCCATTCCTTACTTAAAGTCTTAGAGATCTCTTGAGGGCTCAGAGACATGAAGTGATTTGCAAGTGGGTGCACAATGCTTGAGAATCAGAAACTTGAACCCCAATACCATGTTGCCTCTCTAAGGTTAATATAATGCATGAAATAATGCCTGAAGGACCTACCTGAAAAAGGATGCTTGTATGGTTCAAATGAGATAACATATATAAAGTGCTCTGCAAACTTCAAAATGTCTCATGATCCATTAATAATGATAATAACAATCATTCTCAAGAGGTATTCACAAAGGAGTTTTTCAAACATTTGATCCCCATTATGCCTAACATATTTAGGAATTGAGAGAGGTAGGGGGTGGGGGACAACTAGAATGTGGCCATTTTCCTTAACATGGGAAAAACGTCTTCAGGTGAATTAGAGCCAAAGTCTGAGAAACACAAATTTGCCATTAAAAAAAAAATTCTACTTTCCTCTCTTTGACCACATATGCACGAGAGGCTTTTTCCCCATCTGTAGAAGGAAGATAGTAATCCTAGCCCCAACCTATCTCACAGAGATGTGGCAAAACTTAATGAGATGCGAAAAGCATTTTGAGCTCATCAGAGAGAGGCACTATTTAATGCAAGGTATTTCAACCATCTGAATCCCTTAATAATTCCAACCCACTGGTATTGTGGAGGCATTTTTCACTCTTGCAAATGAATAACTCACTTTGACTGTATAGCCAGCAGGGCCAAAGGAGTTTCCATAGAGCACTGGAAATATTGAAATAGGGGCCTGTGGCTGTGAATGCAGCTTTTCCCCCTCATTCACAGACCCCAACATTTTTGTTCCCTCCTTCCTTTTTTCTCCTTCATTCTCTTCCCTTCCCAATTTCTTATTTTTTCCTGTGTTCCCTTTATTCTCTTCATTTCTCATTTTCTCCATTTTTAATCTGAATTCCTTTCTTTTCTCCTCAATTTAACTATCACCCATGTAGTGCCACAAACAGAGAATGCTGAAAACTTTCATGGAGCCAGGGCCTTTAAAGAGGGAATTATTTTGCAAGGGTGACATGAATTTCAATTTATACCATAGCTTTCCTCTCTCACCTTCTTTACTTTGTTTTTACCATCTATCCTTTTCTTTTTCTCCTGTCTTTAACATCGTTGTCCTTTTTTCTCTTTCATTCTTTTGTTCTTGATTTTTCTACTTTCCTCCTTCCTCGGTCTCTTCCATTTTTTCTTCTTCCTTTTTTGCCCTCTTCCTAGAGAGTGAATAAATGATTGGGGGGAAATCAAATACCTCTCCACCCAAAAAGATAACAGAAATTTCATTTTCAAACCAAAGCTTCAGAAATCATTCCTCCTTTTTTGGGGGTAAACAGTTTTCTCCTTTTAAGATCCATACTTAGCTTGGTTCTGTCACAGCTGCTTCTTTTAGATGGCATTTTAAAGGATGCACATCCCTCAAACTGTGCACAAGACATGCAGCCTAGTGCAAGATCAAAGATCACAGAATAATCCATAATTGTTGCATGTTCTACTCTCAACAGCAAGCCTGAGCTGGCAACACAAGCCAACCTTTGTTTAGAGAAAGTTAGAAGGGAATAAAGAGCTCCCACTGTACTGAGGACCTTTGACAGAAATATTCCCTTGAGGTTACTTCCTACTCACAAACACTCTTTAGCCTGATCCATCTGAATGGGAATCTTTTTAATTATATTTTTATAGACAATTACTTCCAACCCAAAATGTGGTGCTTTGAGCTGTTGCAAGCTAAATGTGTCCTTTGAGAGACCAGCTCAGCTTAGAAGTTAAATTCAGAAATTTCTTGCTTGGGATGCAAGGATATTGAACAACTATGTGATTTTGTAAGGCAGTGCACCTCATCAAACTTGATGGAACCATTTTTTTTCCACAGGATCTTTGACTTAAACCTGGGACATTGGCTACCATTGAGTCCCACCCCCTCATTTTAAAGACAAAAAAATTAATGCCTAGAGAAGGGACATGATTTGCCCAGATTGGTATCGGTAGTAAATGGCAGATCCAAGTTCTAAGCCAGAAAGTATAACTCCAAATCTTTCTTTCCTCTCTACATTATGACGAGAAATTCATCCCAGCCTATTGGTTGATAATAATTTATCAAATGTGGGAATCTTTGATTTCTTGGGCTTTGGACTCTCATTTATTTTCTGACTATCTGCTCCCAGTGACTTGGTAATAAGAGTCCTACCTACTAAGCAGAACTAAGAATAATGGGAAAATTAGAAAATAGGTGAACCAGGTTAATTCTAAATGGTTTCATCACCAGGAAAATTTTAGATCATTTCATTAGTATGTTGAGATCACTGGCCTCAGTTTTTGAGGCTCAAAATACAATACTGCTGGTGTTGAAAGGAATGTACAATAGCAATGTTCTTTTCCATGGGTGAACGCATAGAAAATTGCTCTGTTCATTTCTTCTTTATATTAATAGTGTGGGTCAGTGGGAAGAGCATCCAACATGGGTTCAAAAAGGTCGAGGTCCAAATCCCACCTCTGACAACTTTCTACCTATATGACCCTGAGCAAGTCACTTAAACTCTCCAAACCTCAGTTACCCCTTCTATAAAATGGAGAGAATAGTACCTATCAGAAAATTATTAGAAAGCTCAACTAAGATAGTATTAGTAAGGTGCTTTGCAGACCTTCAAAGGCTATATAAAAACCAGTTATTGTTATGCCTCGAACCCTATCTTGTGTTATATGTCACTAGAGTGAACAAATAATTTTCACTTTGAATAAAGAATCCTCTGTTGGTTCTCTTCATGTGAATGCGGATCCATGGGTTATCATCAGTTCTTTTTATTAGCATTTCTTTCATCATCTGCACCCCATTCTTGACTCAACCCTATTAATCTTTGGTCCAAGCATGTGTGGGGGGGAAGAGATCAGGGGATGAAATGAATTTCCATAAACCTTAACAACATAGCTAATGAAAGCATGACCACCGGCACAAGGGGTTTTAATGTTCTCAGTAAAAGCATTGCTAAATTTTAAGTAGGTACAATTCTTAAGGGAAAGATGAGTGGAATTTCTCAGCACAAACATCAGTGTGGTTGTAATCCTGAGCATCCCTTTAACAATGGTTATTCATTGTCGTCGGCGTCATCATCATCCTCACTTATGCATTCCAGATGTTATGTGTGGCTCCTAACATGCAAAAGATGCTAAGCAAAGAACATAGCTCCTACCTGAAGAGCTAGCAAATGAAAGGCATAAAGAGGTCCAATGGATTTAAAAGCCTCTTGAAAAACAGCCTTTTGCCGCATAGATGCCAGCCAAGTCAGTATGTGGCAGGGGAAGGAGTTGAGGGAATCTGCTCGAAAAACCTATTAACTGGCAACGTGAAAAAGCAGAGAACAATTGGGAGAGGAGGGAGGTGCTCACTCTTTAAAAGGCTTTTAAATGTGACCATATTTTTGTTGGCTTTTTGCCTGCAGCATATAAATGAGGCTGGTGATTTGAATGGCTGGCCATTTCCTGAAGCCAGGATGAATGGATTTCTAGGCTAGGAAGTCAAGGCTGGAGTTGGAGATGTTCCTCTGCTCCATGTGCAGCTGTTGAGACAACTTTTCAGGACAAATTTAGGGAGCACACAAAATTCAGCAAAGTCGCACCCTTTCGTTCTTGTCTTCTTCTTGATCCCCAGTCTCATTTGACTTTGACTGGCATAGCTGCCAGGACCTAAGGAGTTAAAAAACTAGCCAGCCAAGATGCAGGAATCAGTGAAAAGCCACAGGCCTTGGAATTGAGCAGCTGACAGCAGATTCTGCAGGTGCAAGATGGTAGTCATCTCTGGTTTCTGTGTGCTGAAATTTGCTCAAAGCTGTGGCCTGATTTCCTGCCTCTTTCAGGACGAGCGGGGCCAGAAGTGAAAGAGAGTACCAGAGGTGCCTGCTCTATTTCTGTGTGTCCTTTGACATTTGGAAAGAAAGGCAACATCACCCTAGATGACTGGAATGGTTTTTTGGCATGTGGGTTGCAAGCCTGTCGAATTTTGCTCCCTTTGGAAAAGAAAGATGTTTTGGATTCCTTTGGAAGGAAATAAGGAATGGCGAATCAAGCTCTAATGAGATGACTCAGGGGGGTTGGAGGAGGTGGTACACGTACAAGGCAGAACATGAGGGACCCTAAACGGGGATTTGTAAAGGACCTCCACATCTCTTAAGATGTGAGAAGGCAGAAATAACACACACACACACACACACACACACACACACACACTCTCACACACTCACACGGATATGGACCACTTCAAAATATTTATTTCTAGTCAATAAATTGATCCTATTTTTCTAATGATGCCATTTGCTGGTAATGGACACTGAAGTTTAACCCTGATACATAAGGGCAGTGATTCCAAATCCTCTTTGTCTGTGGTGGTAGAAATATCTTTTATAAACCCCTAGACAGTGTTCAGATGGATGCCTTGATTAACAGTACTTCCGACTGCTTCCCTTCTTAAAGGACCTCGTGCCTGCAGGTTACAGGCAGAAGTGACCAAAATGTCTTGAACACCAATGGAAAAATGCATTTGTCCCTAATTTAGGCTGGTAACTGTGGCCCACACCCTATTTCTAATTCTGCAGCTTGGTGGAATGAGGAAGAACACTGGACCTGAAGTCAGAAGAAATTCAAGCCTGAAACCTGGTTCTAATATCTGCTAATTTTAGGGCAGCTGGGTGGCTCAGTGGATTGAGAATCAGGCCTAGAGACGGGAGGTCCAAGGTTCAAATTTGGTCTCAGACACTTCCCAGCTGTGTGACCCTGGGCAAGTCACTTGACCCCCATTGCCTACTCTTACCACTCTTCCACCTATGAGCCAATACACAGAAGTTAAGGGTTTAAATAATAATAATAATAATAATAAATAATATCTGCTAATTTTGTTGTCTTTACAAAGTCACTCCCCTCCCTGAGCCTCAATACTTCCAATATGTTTAACAGGGAGCATGGGATTTGAAGTGCCCATACAAATGACTGAGAAAAGTTCTTCATAAATCACTATATGTGAAAGTCATTGTTCTCTATGATTATCTTTAGAAAAGGAACTAGAGGCATTTGGGTCTAGAACTTGTTTTTGGAAAGGCTGTAAGAAAAAGGATCACAATTTGACCTTCATTAAATTAGAATCTTTCTTCAAGGCTTAGCTGGGGAGCCACTTCCCAGAGGAGTCCTTCCCTGAGCATCCTTCCCCCACCCTCAGCTATAAATGCTCTTTCCTGGGGGGGGGGCAATTTTGTAAACTTTAAATGAATGTATAAATGTGAACTACTGACATAATCATCGAGTTTGGGATGGCAGTAATGGATAAAGTGGGGACCTTTAGAGTGGGGAAGACTGGTTTGAATCCTGCATCTAGGTAGGATATATTGACCTTGGATGGGCAAGTCATTTCACCTCTTTTTTGCTCTCAGGAAACTTTTTAAGACTCTAAGTAACAGACTGACTGCCTGGGTGAAAGGAGTTTCCACACAGGGAACTATACACACTGCTGAAATTACAGGTCTAGACTAATATAAGCAATAAAGCCTTGCTTTTGTCCTTCCTTTCACTGGACTCTAAAGTCTTCTACAAGTCTCTTGACCTCTCGAGCCTCCAACTTGCCCCTCTAAAATCAGAGATCCTGGTATTTATCCAGACGATAACCTGTTCTTGATAAGGCTGGACTAGGTTGCCATCTATATAGTGTGATGAGAGGAATTCTAGAAATGCCATCTCCCTCCCCCAAATCCTTTATAGCTTTTATCACTAGTACCTGACATTCTACCAGGAGATGTCCTTTCCTTTCAGTGAAGGAACATTCCCTATTAAGGGGTGTCCTGGACCACTATTGTCAGTCATTAGCACCTTAGTGTGAATTGCTATATGTGATCCTTTCCAAATAACAGTTGGCATAGAACAGGTTTTGATAGGGGCAGGGACCCTTGGTGAAGAGAGACCCTGTGTGACACAATGTGGAAGAGCCTCAAAGAGTCAGTATTGGCCCTGACTATAATCAAATAAAATTTCAGAATGAAAAGTGTAACGTCAAAGAGAGATACTATGACTATAGGACCAGCGGTGCCTGGAAGGAGTGATCTGATGGACAGAAACATCCTGGCGATATCCCCTGCTCTTCCTATAGACCCATATTTGCAGAAACAGTGAGTCGCCTTCCTGTTCTCCCTGCTTAATAGGAAGATGTGTGTGTTTTCACAGGAGCCACCATGGCTGTGTGGAATATTTTATTCCCACCGTTTTGTGGGTTCTCTCTCTCTTATTTTAAGTTCAAAAATAATGCCACTGATAACCTTATTTTAAAATGATCCTTTTGCCTGGGTTTCCAGCCCCAGAATACTAATAGTAGAGACAATTAAAGGACCCAGGCTCAGCACTAAAGAGAGACTTTTTTTTCAAAGGTATTTTGGGGAGTTCATTATTTTTACCCTTTTTTTAATCATCCTCAAATCACGTAAACTGATCCTTTTTTCCCCTAACTGCTAGTAAAGGAATTCAAGTTGGAAAGGATCTTAGACTCACCCACTTTAAACTGGACAGGCTATATTGTTCTTTGATTTTTTGTTTTTAATCTTCCTTTCTGGGTCTTAATTCTTACTGTTTTATCCTCCTGCTTCTAAGGCCTTAACATCCACTTTCCCATTCAAGTCCCTTAGTTTTCCCTTGGCTCCTAAGATCCCATTCACCCCTCAGCATCCTCTTCTATCCTTCTTTTCTCTACCCCCAGCCATGCTCTCTGTCAGTATCTCTCTCTCTCTTTTTTTTCCTTCTCTTTTAGCCATCATCTCCTTTCATTCCTACCTTTAGTATTTCTTTGGGGGCCAGGCTGTCTGTCTCTTTTATGTCTAGGTCCTACTCCTTCCTTCTCTCTTTCTTATGCATTTCACCTCCTCCCCTCAAAAGGTTTGCCCCTCCAGGCCCTTGGCCTCAAGTTGGAATCCTCTTCTGGATGCCGATCCTTTGACTAACGGACCTTGTGACCTCCCAGGCCAACGCCTATGACTCCTCACCTTCTTGCCGGTGGTGGTGTATGCTGGTACACGCCATGATCCTTCCTGTCATATCTTTCAACATTGCCTTCTAAAAATATTTTCCCAACCCCTCCAGGGTTGCTTTAAAGCTCTAAGCTCCATTCTGTAGCATCAATAGAGTTCACCAAACAGAGAACCACTCAACTGCTTACCTTGTCTGATTAAATGCCACATCTAGGAAATCTGATTGTGTAAAAGAACTGGCCAGCATCCTTCCCCCCTGCCCAGAATCATTATTTTCTGAGGTTGCCCTCACTACAGACGCTGGGGCTGTGCAGGGCCTTTGGCGAGGGCATGACCTCCTCCAAACTGTACTTGGGACCTCTGGGCCCCACCGTTCTTACCAGCTGGAGGCAGAGTTGACGGCACTTTTTAAAGATTTCACCTTAGTCTTAGCAGGATCATACTGGAATCACAATCGCTAGCACAAGTTGCCTTCCTTTTGTTGTGGAAACAAAAGGAGTATGTAATGAATTGGTTAAGATGGCATCACATGTTTAGATGTTGAAACTACCCCCAATGGCCGCTTATTTTCCCTTCCTGGGCTCAATCTTTTTTTTCCCTCGGAGGGATTATTGAAAGGAATTCTCTCTGAACTCTCCCACCCCCTCCAACACCTTTACACACATACACACACACACATATCCACACATAAACACCCAAATACGAATACCCCCCCACCTCCAAACACACACACAGGTGGCTTTGGAATAGAGACCCTTAATTGGTTCGAGCTCTTCATTCGTTAAGCTCAGGGTGCACTATGGCATATTCTCTGGCAGTCAGGTATCCCCCATCCCATTCAGATATCCCTTCTGGACTCCAGGGGTCTAAGCCCCCCCAGAACCCCAACAGACTGATGGAACCTTAGCTGTCTGGGAATCCTTTGTGACTCTTTTTCCAGTGGTGAGCTACTAGGGTATTATGGGTTAGTTTTTTTTGTCATCTCACTGTTAAATTTTGTGTTTGTTTTAGGGTTTTTTGGGGGGGGCATAGAGCGCTAACCCTCTTCCATCAACAGATAATGCTACCAGTAGCCATTGTCAAATGACCGTTGGGTCACTCTGACAAGGTAACCAGTTGGCGCCAGAGCTGCGCAGCCATCATATACACTATCTTCTTCATTTGTATTTTTTATCACAAAATCTAGCCCCTTCATTTGCTTTCCATGGCAGACCAGTTGGCCCCTTTCTTAGTTTCTTTTCATTCTACTTTTGCTTCTGAAAGATGGATCTCTGGTGTTTTTTTTCCTAGGGAGAGATCACTTACATTTTTTTTTTCTTTTTACCTTTTAAAAATTGGTCTAAGGCCCATATTGGCAGGAGGAAAATTTCTAAATGTAAGCTCTTTTCAGAGTCATCACATCAGTCATTCATTCATCTTTGGGAGGGGAAAAATGATTATATTTATCTCAATTATTTTTGCCCAGGACTATAACGCTAATTTTACTCTTTCAAAAAATTAAAATAGCAAACAGTTTATAGAAGGTGTGGATAATTACCTATATTACTGTACTGCTGTGACAGATGTTGGCAAAGACACACAAAATGCCTACAGCTGTGCACTCCATGACATCGAGTTTATGCTCAGACAGAAGGCTAACAGATGTTCTGAACTGTCACTTTGCCTAAATGTTTTTAAAGTCTAAGGACCTGCTTACTAATTCACCAGGGTCTGGTTTAGTTTCACAGAGGTCCTCAGAATTCCCATCTGTGACAATTCCTGTGGAAGACTTTGATAAATCAACCCCTGTCTTGCCCCTCTTCTTACAAACAGGCATCACCAATTTGTCTGTGGGCGGCAAGGCAGGGAAGGCTGTTTCTCTGTATGACCTGGTTGTGAAATTCTGCAACTTCTATTTAAACTGAGAAATGTTCTTAGAATCACAGCGAGGAGGGGGGAGGTGAAACGAGCTGGGGGTACAGTTGGAAATGGCCAGTTCAATTATTCATTCTTTTCTCTTTGCTATAAATCATAGTTCCGTGCGACCTGGATGGAAGAGAAATGCTAACAATTTCGAAGGAGGCTTGTATTTTTCCACGAGGGGGAAAAAAAGCCCCAAACAAAACCAAACCCTGTTTTGTTATTCTCATTCAGCATTTTAACTATTATGCTCACAATTACAGATCTCCTATATGAGTAGCACAATAACAATTAATTGTGAATCCAGTTAGAATAATGGGAGAACACGGTGCGGGCTCCCCGGAAAAGAAGGGAGCACAATCTCACATTTCCCCTGATTGACACCCCACCCCTGCCTCCTCCCCAACTTGCCTTTAGCTCCCTCAGACAGAATGGCTGCCCCGTTGGTGCAAAAATGAGGCCGTTCCTTATTAACTGCTGCCTCCCATTTGTCCTTTTTCCTCAACTGGATGGGTGCCTGTCATATGGCTGAAGCAGCCCACTCACAATCAGGTGCTTGCCCTATCCTGTTTCTCCTCCATTCTGTATAGAAATATAACTCTAAATTGTACATCTTTCTGGGTTTGTTTCTAAATTACTCCCCACACTTAATTATGAGGATGAGAGGGATGCCTTATTCCTCTTTGTCATAGGCTAAGCTCTCGGTGATCCCAAACAAAAGAGCCAGTTCTGGAAGATATGGGATTTGCTCACAGGATTATGGTCTCATAGATAATGAGGTGCAGTCAGCAGAAGCGAAGCTTTATTTTAATTCAAATAAGCTAGTAAACAAACCACTGACAAGGCTGTTGGGGAGAGGAACTGGCTGCCGTAGCTACGTTGGCAGCTAAATTATAGAAAATCTATTATACTGTTCACCATATGCTTAATTTAATACAAGATACAAATTAAACTATCCACAGTGCCTATTAAAATAACAATACTTTTATTTGAATGTCTTAAAGTAATTTCTACTGACCTCTGAGAGGGCAGTCCTGATGGAGGTGATTAAGGGGGGGGCCAAGGAAGGAAGGTAGGTAATAGGAGGCAAAATGTTTTTAATTGACTTTCAGTGAAAATAAAAATACAGATTTTCATGGATTTGCAGTCATTAATGTGGTTAATTAGTAATCACGTGTATACTGTCAGGGCTCTGGTTTCCTCCTTCTCTTCTGGATTTCTGAGCCTGGAGTTGGGGGAAGATGTAGCTGCCTGTGCCATTGGGCCGGCCACTTTTGAAACTGGGACGGCGGAATGTGTGGGAATCTCTCTTCTGCTCCAAAGTGAAGAGGAGGAATCCAATAAATCACTAGCGGAGAAGGATGAGCCGATCCCTAAACTCATTCTCGGGATGCTTCGTGCCTTTGAAGTTTAAGGAAATTTTCAATTCCAAGGCTCCCCTTTAGGACCTGTCAAAGTCTTTCTTCTCCCCCCCCCCACCTCCTTTGCCTTAACCCAATGCCATAAGACCCTAAAGGCAAGCCTGACTTAAGAAACATGACTAAAAAGAGGAGGAAGGAAATGCCCATTTCTATAATGTATTTCACCCAGCTTCCAAAGCCTGGAGTCAACAGATGAACAGGCTTTGCTTAGTGATCCTCCTGCCCCCAAAAGAATTACTTCGTATTTTACTTTTCATACAGTATTGATTTCCTGAGCTATACATTTGCCCGCAGGAGAGGGCATTAGCTCCTGTCACATAACCCATGGCAGGTATTTAATAAATGTTTATTGACTCTTGAACATTTGCTCCTACCATATAGCACATAACACGTGCTAGTGCTTAATAAATGCTTATTGAATTAAATTGGACCCACTTGGACAGATCCCAGTCACTTAAAACTGCTAGAAAGATGCTATTGAACTTTGGATTGAGCATTTAGATGATTCTTATCTCTGCCCTAGCAAGCAGAATCTCCAAAGACTGAAATAACAAAAGCAAGGATGGATGGAGATGGGGGAAGTAAGGCAGGTGTAACTTTTTAAAGCTGTGGACAAGGAAAATAAAGAGAATTTTTCCCAAGAGTCATTTTCTTTGGCTCAATGAGTTTTTCTTGTTAAACCCAGTCAAAGTTAATAAGTTCTCTCCAATCTCAGACTCCACTGGGCTTAGCCAAATTTATATTCACTTTTCGGGAACCCTGCAACATGGTTGACCTTGAAATTTATTTTCTCAGGACTTCTAAACATGTCAAAATTACTCCCTAAGAAAAAATGCTAACCACATTGAGAGAGAGAACTATGGGAGTAGAAATACAAAAGCAAAACATATGACATCACTTATCACGTGGATGTGATTTGGGGTTTAGGCTTTTAAAAATCACTCTATTGCAAAAATGAATAACAGGGAAATAGGTATTGAGTGATAACATTTGTCCAACCCAGCAGAATTGCTTGTCGGCTCTGGGAGGGGGGAAGGAAAGAAAATGAATCATGTAAACATGGGAAAATATTTTTTTTAAAAAAATACTGAGAGAGAGAGAGAGAGAGAGAGAGAGAGAGAGAGAGAGAGAGAGAGAGAGATTCAAATTATGTATTTTGAGATAGCCAGGCTAGCAAGCAGGGAATCAACATGGGCAGATGTATTTTAAAAGACCGGCATATTTGGGGCAGCTAGATGGCTCCGTTGATAGAGAGACAGCCCTGGAGATGAGAAGTCCTGAGTTCAAATCTGCCCTCAGACACTTCCTAACTATACGTCCCTGGGCAAGTCACTTAATCCCCATTGCCTAGCCTTTACCACTCTTCTGCCTTAGAACCAATACCCAGTATTGATTCCAAGATGGAAAGTAAGGGTTTAAATTAAAAAAAAAATACTGGAATGTTCAGTGGGCAGCTACTGCCACACACTGCATTTATGCTAACCCTGAGTTCATGAAGAACATACAAATATAGCTAGGCAGTGGTCAGTGAGTGAGTGGCTCAGGATGGCATATTGTATCGGACTTGGAGGCAGGAAAATCTGGGTTTGAATCCCTTCTCAGATAGTTACCGAGTGCCCCTGAGGGAGCTATTTAACTCCTCTGAACCCTAGTCTGTCGATCTATAAAATGGAAATAAGAACAGCAGCCACCTTACAGTGTTGTTGGGAGGATCAAATGAAATAATATATGTAAAGCGGTTTACAAAACTTGAAAGTGATCTATAAATGGAAGCTCTCGTTTTATTACGGTCACTGTTATCATGTTCTCATCTTTTTTGATGGAGTCCAGATAGAAATGGTCAGAAAATGAGGAGCTCTCCTGCCACGGCTCTTTTATATTAAATGTCCTTCATGCTATTGTACAAAAGAATAAAATGGCTGTTGTTTTTTTAATTAAGAGTATTGGGATGTAAGCTCATCTTTTGTAGACTTGCTGAAAGCTTGGGATGAGTAGAACAGCAAGCTGGATGACATGTACTTTGTTCTTGTAAGATTTTAATTTTTCCATATATATGTTCATCTATGTAAATATATGTGCATGAATGTATCTATGGATATAGACACTGTGTATGCACATCAATTATGTGTATAACATATTTGGAACATGCGTGTATTATATGTGTATATATGTATTGACCCATATGCCTGTGTAGGTTGTATTGTTCATCTGTGTGTACACATTGTAGATGTATGTATATGTCTATAAATGTGTTAGCGTGTACATGTATGTATTCATACTTGTATACATTTGGAGGTATTCTGTATCGTGTAGTTTAGAGATCATTGGTATTTGACATGATAACACCTATTTAAAATGTTCCTTGTTTTTTATGGATCAATGTTCATGTGCTTATGGGCAACCGTCTTACCCCTCCTCTGCTTCCACTACACCTTATTGATTTAACTCTCAAAATATATGTTATTCTATGAATTGTATACTGTGTATCCAAGATTTCTTTGAGGTTACGTTGGTCGAGGAGATATTATATCGAGTAAATGAGAAGCCCTTTTAATGGAAGGTCTGTGGAATATTTTTATCTTTGTAACCCTATCATTTAGCTCCATATCTTGCACTTTCTAGGTGTTAAGTCTTAAAAAAAAAAAACTTGGGGTGGGGCACCAGGGTGGCTCAGTGAATTAAGAGTCAGGTCCAGAGATGGGAGGTCCTGGGTTCAAATCTGGCCTCAGACACTACCTAGCTGGGTGACCCTGGGCAAGTCACTTAACCCCCATTGCCTAGCCCTTACCACTCTTCTGCCTTAGAACCAATACATAGTATTGATTCTAAGATGGAAGGTAAGGGTTTTTTTAAAAGGGGGAAAAAACTTATCTTCTGTCTTAGAATTGACATTAAGTATTAGTTCCAAGGCAGAAGAGTGGTATGGGCTAGGTAATTTGGGGGTCAAGTGACTTACCCTGAATCACACAGCTAGAAGGAGGTCAGATTTGAACCTAGGACCTCTCATTTCTAGGCCTGGCTCTATTCACTGAGCAACCTAGCCACTCCTTAAATAAGTACTTTGTGAGCTAAATTTACTTAAGTTACCCATGGTGCCTGGAGGTTGGATTTAACAGGAGAAAACTTACTGGGCCTGGAGTAAGAAAAACCTTGGTTCATCCTTATATTCTGGCCTTGTCACCCAAATATGTCACCTTACTAACTTGGGATTCCCATTTGTATGCCTACATTTTCTACCTCGCCCAGTTATTTGGAGCATTCAGTCCAGACAAGTGTATGGAGTACTTTTGCTCCTTAAGTACCAGCTGCTACTCTCTTCCAACTGTATTTGATCTGTCTTATGATTTGTGCCAGACAATCTTGGGGAGGGAAAGGATGGGAAACCAACTCTATAGATCCTTCTCTTCTCTCCCTCTCACTCCTCCCATCAGTCTCCTAAAGGTGTTCTCTGCTTGTCATCTCCCTTCTACATGGATGGAGGGAATAGATTCCAATTTTAGAAAGAAGCAGAGTAGGAATGTCAAATGTTCAGGAGGACAAGAGCTGGAGAGAGAGGAAAGAAAGAGAAGGAATAAGGAATTATCAGCCATTGTGAGTGTGATGTCCTGTATCTAAAGAAGAGAGAAGGTAGGAGAGTCTGTCATGGTTTTTTTCTTTTTTCTTTAAACCCTTAACTTCTGTGTATTGGCTCCTAGGTGGAAGAGTGGCAAGGGTGGGCAATGGGGGCAAGTGACTTGCCCAGGGTCACACAGCTGTGAAGTGTCTGAGGATGTGAATCTAGGACCTCCTGACTCTAGGCCTGACTCTCAATCTACTGAGCTACCCAGCTGAACCCCTGTTTTTTTCTTGATAGGGAAATCTTTCTTTCTGTACAGCACATAAATGGGCAACACCTTTGGTTTGTTATTGTGTTTTGTTTTGTTTTTTTTTTGAGATCTCTAGGACACTCAGAATTTCCCCCTGCTTCTTCTGACCTGTGAGGGGCCAGGTAGATATCTGTTCTCAATATCCAATCTACTCTGATTTTTTTCCACATTATGCCAGAACCCTTTGAAATCCTCTCAGGTCTATTCCTTCAGCTCTTTCTAGGACCATCTATTCTACACCCCTTTCCTCCCAAGAATGTGGCCCCACTTTCACCTGCTAGGGTTCCTGGACTTCTTCAGCATTCTTTTAAAGCAATAACAAAATCACTTGAATTGTGAAGAGGATTCCAGTAAAGCTTAAGTCACTTTCTCCCTTCCACCATCAGGATCAAACCCTGAGAGGAGACACAGTGCTACTTTACTGCTTCCACCCCCCCCCCCAATTTTTTTAAAGGATTTATTTAACATCTAGGAAGTATAAACCCAGGGAAAAGCCTTGAGGGCATGGCAGAAAAGAGTCTAACCATGAATACTTCTATTCTGCCTAATCCATATTCTTCCCTGCCAAACAGGATGCTAATAATAATAGCTAACATTTATATAGCATTTACTATATGCCAAGCACCATGCTACAATTATTTTCTCATTTGATCTTCACACCAATTCTGGGAAGTAGGTACCATTATCATTGGAGGTTAACAGGATCAAAGAACTTAGAAATGGTATAAGGTCAAATCTGAACTCAGGTCTTCCTGATTCTAGGCCTAGTGCTCTATCCACTTTGCCACCTAGCCGTCTCCTAATACTATTATCACCTCTTTAAATGGGCCTATTTTCAGATATCTTTGTATTATTTCATAGTACTCAGAACCGGAGATCTGAGAGCTTATTTATCTCTCCACTGTCCCCTCTCTTTCCTCCAGTCCCATTTTACAGAGGAAGAAATTGTCATCCAAGAAGACATGGCTTGCCCAAGGTCACTCAGGAAATTTCTACCAGGGCTAAATGAAATTCAAGCTCTGATCTTTTGGGACTCAGAAACATTGATTAATGATGAAGTCAGGAGGCAGGTGGAAAATGAGAGTTGGGAGTATGGGGGTGGAGAGCAGTGACAGAAAGTCCTGTACCAGAGGAGGGAGACTAGAAGAGAATTGATACATAGTAGAGGAAGAGATTTCTTCAATAAAGACTTCTTAAGGGACTCTAGAGAAGAAAGAGAGCCTTTTGTCACTACCATTCTCCTGGATTAGCCATTCTGGCTTCTAGCTGCCAGCCAAAGTTAAAAAAAAAAAAAAAAGACACTTGTAAATCAAGTAAAGCCCCATTTACACCCCTCCCCTCTAAACCTTCCATTTAACCAAGAAAGTAAACAATCAGGAATGGTGGATTACAGACATTTCTATAATGAACTCATTCTAAATACTGTCTTATTTGAGCTTCACAATAGTCCTAGGTATCACAAAAATTAATGTGCCCATTTTACAGATATGAAAAATGAAGCTCAGAAATTATACATTAACCCATGATGGCATCAATCACAGACTAGGTTGGAACCCAGCCCTACCCTTTTGGCTAAAGTCCTTTGTCTTTCTAATGCTTTATGGCTAGGAAAGCTAATTCTAACCTCAGCATAGCCTTCATTAAGGTATTACACACCCAAACATCTATAGATTACACACCCAAACCCATTCCCAGGTTGGGGTTTCATTCTCTACTCACTTATTCTAGGCTAAATTCTTGTTCTCTGGCTAAATTCAAAATGGGAATGCTACCAAGTTACAGAGGAGATTGAGGTCTAGATGGAGGAACTAACTTCTCCTAGGTCACACTGATAGCCAGTGGGAGAGCTGAGATTTGAACCAAAGTTCTTGACTCCAAATCCAGTGCTTTTCCCCCTCCACTGCAAAGCACTGACCTCTGATAATTGATTTTCTGAAGCTATATCTGAGCAAAATCCAACAGCCGAGGTAATCATGTAAAAATAGTAGCAGCAGGAGCAGCTTGCATTTGAATAGTGCTTTACATGTATTATCTCATTTGCTCCAAAAGCTGTCTTGATTCCTATCAAGCACACCCAAGGTCAAAAAGTCCCTGGTATCTCTTATGTAGCCTCGATGGATGCCCATCAGCCCGCGGTTGTTTTTTGTTTGTTTGTTTGTTTGTTTGTTTAATTTGTTCAAACTTTCTGGGCAAATTGTGTTGAGGCTGTTGACCAAGACAGGGAATGACCCTAATTGGCAGAGCCAAAATAAGGGAGAGACCAGGGAGTCACTGACTTGGTAGTGCAGAAGTGAAAGACAGAAAACCTTTTAAAATGTGTTTCCAACTGTCCTGAGCTCACCATACCATTTAGATGGCAGTGGGGAAAAGTTCTATATTCTTGTCTTAGACTCAAAATTAGTTCTTCACCGGGCTGTCAAAATTGGTGAGGCCTCCCGGTTTTCCCTCAGGCAACGAACATTTTATCCCAGAATGTAGTTTAGGAGGGACAGCCCCCATTAGAAAACTCACATCTCTAACAGTACTTGGCACTGTGCAATTGCATTTTCCTCTGGCTCAAGGGAAACTGAGGCTGGGGCCAGGTCCCGGATCTGACGCAAATCCTTTCATGTGTAGAATCTGTATTATTTTCAAAAGCAGCCCTCCAACTGGCTCCGCCTCCCACTTCTATCTGGGGCGGGTTTTGGCCCTTTGGCATTCATAGAACAGGGCGAATTCCGTTTCTCCCCCTTCCCCCAAAAGAAGGGGAGGCGCGATTCCCGTTTTATTCAGGGTTCCTAAAGATTTCTTAGTCTGGGAACTCCTTTCTTGGTCTTTCCCTGGCGCCTCAAGGCACCCGCAAGGCCCAAACTCGGGCGCCTTTATGAAGGGCTGGAGGGACTGATGAATTATGTAGATCAGGTGGATCCCTTATATTTGACCTTATAGAGTCTGTTAATTACCAGCGTGAGCTGAGCGTAGGATCTGCCACTAACGCCAGCGCGGCCCCGGCACAACCTAAAAGAGAATATTTTTCTATTTGGCACAAGTGGTTGATGGGCTTGTAAAAAATGGGGGGCGGGGGGAGGGCGCTTTGTCAAATTCAGAAGCTCTTTGTGACTTCTGGTATTGAATAAAGCCAAAGCCAAAGCCATTCCGGGAGAAAGGTGAAAGCAGCGAGCTGTCTGACCCCAGCTGTTCTGGCTGCAAAGTTTGGAGATGCATTCTTTTACTTTTGCCGCCTCCCCTGCCCCCAACTTAAAATGTGGATGGCAAATTTGCTTGAGCTGTGAGCAAGGATGCCCACCCTTTGTCCTGCTCACTCAAGCTTCCGGTCATTGTGCCCTTGGAACGTATCTGGACCCTACCCAAGTCCTGACTGAGCCGTCGAAAGTCACTCTGGAATCAGCCCAAGAGCCAGAGGGAGCCTTGACGAAGAGGGAGAACTCTCTCAGGGCGCTGAGAGAGTGGATCCGACTTGGGGTGGGATCTGTGCCGGGGTTTTCCGACTCGGCAAGGAGATACTGCAGAGGCTCACTTGCGATGCAAAACCGGGTCTTAGGGTGAAAGTACTTTTAGTTTTACGTTTAGATGCTTATCTTTGTCTTCCGCAAAAGCAAAGACCTTAATTGATGTGTAAATAATACTTCCCAATAATCCCTTATTAGATGACTTCAGACTAGTTGTGAACCAATGGCGTGTGGGTTTTGAAAAGGAAAAGTGGAAGCTAAAATGGATTCAGTCTGGGCGTCTTTTATTGGGGGGGGGGGGGTAGGGAGAGAAGAGAAAAAAAGGGATTGAGAGATGGATGGAAGGGGGAGGAAGAGATAGAAATGATGACACGCAGAGAGAAATAGAGGCAAAGAAGAAGGCGGAGACGGAAACAGAGTGACAGAGAGACTGGGAGAGGAAGAGAGATCCGCAGAAGAGACAGATGTGGAAAAAGAAACAGACAGGAGAAGATTTAAACGAGACAGAAGAGAAAAATAGAGGCAGGAGGCAGAAATAGAGGGAAAAGATACAGACAGAGGAGCAGAGACATAGAGGTGGGGAAGGTAGTGCCTAAGGACATCTTGTTCTTAAGGTTAAAGCCTAGATCTCAGAGTGCCTGGTCTCCAGATAAACCCATATTTCGGAATGCACAAAGGGCAGAAGTCACAGAGAAGGATTAGTATCAAACCTGGCTCCAGAAAGGCCAGGAATTGTGCCATCTATTCCCATGGAAAAGTAGACAAACACTGCCAACGTCTAACAACTTTTCTATGGAGCCCTCTTTGTCTCCTCCTTCCCTGAGGTGGAAAAAGGGTGCGGGGAGTAGGGAATGAAGATCTTTGGAGGGGATACAGACCTCACCTACATCCAAATTTAGGGCCCAAGTGACAGGCAAGGCTCCTATCTAGAGGCACCGGAACTAGAAGGCAGCAACAGGCCCACCCAGGTGGGCCAATACTAGGGTCCCCAGGGTGATGGGCTTCAAAGTGGCAAGGAAATAACGCTAACAGTAAATAGATGCCCAGACCATGGAGGGAGTGCAAAGGAGCCATATTCGCCCGGATAGGGGAGCAGTAAGTCTTTATAGATCTACCAGGATTCTTCTGGGATGTCAACTTGTGGGATGCCCAGCCTTAGCCACACCCCTTTATCACCAGCCACTGTCCTTCTAGGTCAAGGTGCTTGAGAACACAGTCTGGGAGGTGGATAAAGGAGAGGCCCTTTAGGAACGCAGGTTAGAATGTCTGGTGCCTAGTGGGGGTGGAGTGGCACGAAAGGTGGGCACATCTCCTGTGGTTATCTTCCATTTTTCCTGATCTGTGTGTCTATAGCCAGTGCTTCCTTCTTTCTGCGTGGACAGCATAAGGAACGGGGTGGGGGTGGGGGGAGGGCCCAGTGGACAATAATCACTCGTTTTCCTATGGCCACTGTTTTATGGGGGGCTGGGAGGATGGCTGTGTCCCTTCTTGGCCCCCCTTCTCTTCCACTTCAACGCTCCTCCATTCCTAAACGAAGGGGCTGAAAATACCTTCATCGCTCTGTCCCCTTTCAGTCTCTGAAGAAACTGAGGCTTGACTAAGGTGGCCTTACTATTGATCTCCTTGAAGATCTTCCAAAACAAGCAGAATTACAAAGGACAGATGTTTGGGCCGATTAGGAATCGAGGAGGAAACCTGCAGCTGCACGGGAAAATAATCCATGAGCAGATAGTTTAATTTAAAAAAATAAAATAAAAAAAGGAAAATATGAAGAGATCAGTTCGACCTTGCAAGGTCTTCTGCTTTAAAAAAAAAAAATCTTTATCAAACCCCTATTCTATGGCTTCAATAAACAGAACCCATTACCTCACGGCGTCTTTTGTTGGCCTCATACAAGAGAGAACAAAATGGTTATTCAGGGGACCGCTTTCGATTTTTATTGTGGGTAGTCCGCACAAAGAGGCGTGTTATTGTATTTAAAAGAACCATCTGTAGCAGAAACAATGGCATCAAATTATCTTTGAATACCCACTGAAAAAACATAAAGCTTTTTTTTTATTCTTCTGTACGGTGGGGGGATAGAGCACTGTTGGGCTAACTGACTTTTTTGTTGTTCTCTGGGTACGTTCTCTCTCCCCTCTCCCTCTCCCTCACCCTCTCTTCACTCTCCACTCTCTCTCTCTCCCTCTCTCCCTCTCTTTCGCTCTCTCGCTCGCTCGCTCGCTCTCTCTTTTAAAAAATCAGCCATTTGGGGTTTTAAGCCATAAACGATCTTTCTTGTTGCAGGGGCTCGCAGTGGCAAAGCTAAGCTAGGACTTGGAGGCTTCTGGCAGGCGAGGCGGGTGGAGGAGGAAGGAGGCTGACAGATCCACTGGGGGGAAGAAAAGCCGAACTGGATTCACCGTGTCCTGGATGGAAAAGGAGGAGGAGGAAGAGGAGGAGGAGGAGAGGAGGAGGACAGAGAGGGGAACCGCGGAGCTCCTTCAACTCGCGCTGTCCGGTGAGAAGTGAGCAAGCAGAGACTGATAGGAGGCTCCGGGAGCCCTCGCCTCCTTTCGCTTTTTTACCTGCCAATCAAACCGCTACAAGACAACACCCTGATCTGGCATGGACATGTAAGTAGCTTGCAAACCAACTTTGACATTGACATTGACTGCAAGCTTCTCTTCTCTTCTCTTCTCTTCTCTTCTCTTCTCTTCTCTTCTCTCCCTCCCCTTTTCCACCTCTCTCCCTCTCCCCCTCCCTCACTCAGTTTTTTTTTCCATAATCCCCTCCTCCTTTTTTTTTTCTCTCTTTTTGACCTTTACAAAGGTCTAGAAACCCACCTTGTGTAGCAATAATTTCACCCAGGGAGATCGAAAGCTGAAAGCGTTAACTTTTGCAATTGCTTGCTCATTTCGTTATCTTTAAACAAGTGATGAGATGAAATGGCATCGTGCTATTTTCCTCCAGACAGTTTCGATGTTGAACACAACCTTGTGCGGTCATGAGCTGTTAGTGGGGTGGTTGATGATGGTGTTGGTGTGAGTGCGTGTGTTTCACTTATAAAAGTGAGAAACCATATCTGGGAAGCACCGAGGAGGAACCCGGAGCTTTGAAATCTGGGCTTCCGCCCTTCTTGGGTTTGCTTTGGCAGCTTGCCTTTCTAAAGAGCCTCTCCCGCTGGATGGGAGTTATTAAAAAGGGGAGCGCGGGTCGGATCCCAACTGTGAAACGAACGTAGTCCAAAAATCTACCTGGTGCCTTTTTTTTTTTTAAATTGGGGTTTTGAATAAGCTGAGCATATACATCTGCAGGAATCAGTGAACCTTATGAAATGCCCGAAAAGTGGAAGAGGGCATAATGTTACTTGGGAAAATGTGGAAGTAAGTGCTTGCGACAGACATGTCCAAACCAGAAACTGGACAGAATTCTTGTCCCTTGGAGACTGAGGACCAAGGGCTTACTCTCTGGTGCCTCCTAACGGTAACCTAAACGTATGTTTTACTTTCTGCACCACACTGAAGACCCAGTGGCTGTCAATTAAGCAGTCTTCCTTCCTTCCTTCCTTCCTTCCTTCCTTCCTTCCTTCCTTCCTTCCTTCCTTCCTTCCTTCCTTCCTTCCTTCCTTCCTTCCTTCCTTCCTTCCTTCTCCCTCCCTTCCTTCCTATTTCCCAAAAAATACTTTCTTAATGCAGGAATGTTCCCACCTAAAACTGCTACCTCACCCTCTCCAAATCCGACTTACACATGACATTTTCCTTCTTTGAGGGGGCTCTAGAGGATTGTTTTGCCTACCTGAGCTTTCTTCTGCCTTTCTGATACATTGGGGCGGGAGAAGGGGATGGGGGTGGGATAGAGGGAATGATTGGGAAATTGCAGATGTTGACACCAACTCATTATAATACAATTTAACGAGGGGGGTTCATTTTAGGCTCTGTGAGGGAGCGACGTTGTACATAAGGGAGCCCCCCCCCTTCCCTCTTCTCTCTCTCTTTAAGAATTTGGTAGATAAAGGTTAATCTTGGGCTGAATGATAGAGCTGTGATTGACAAGAGAAAAGGTGTTGAGGGCAGGTCGAGCTGTCTTATTTACAGCCCACCGCTTGCTATAGCGCCTTTGTTAGGACTCGAAAGCTAATTTCGTGCTGATCAAAAGCACCACCGAGTTAAAGGACTGGTAATGACTGCTAATTTCATTTCAGCCTCATACATCCCCAACTGCAGTAATTAAAGACGTGCGATTTAAATACAGGTGAAGGGTAGGTTGGTGGGTTGTGTGTGGGTTTTTTTTTTTTAAGTTGAGAAGGAAAAGGGGGATACCGTTCTATTTCGTTATGACTTCCCTCCCCTGCACCGGTGCTCACCAAGTGGAGGTTTCCAACCTGGGGGTAAGAACTGTCTGCCCCGTACTGCCTTGGAGGAGGAGACGCAGGCAAAATGCGACCGCTCAGAAAACAAGGCTCCTGAACCCCGGGTTCCAAGGCATACCCTAGAGCCGACGTGCGTGCTAGTTACTCGGGGCTCTAATTACTTATAACGAAGGATGGTCTAAAAAGCTTCCAAACTTGCGCGGAGGACTGATAGGGACTGGCTCTCTAAGAGCCGCCAGAAAGCTCAGATTTCGAACGCGCAACCGGGGATGTGCGGGCGGGCACCTCAGGAACGTCACCTGCTCCCTTACTGGCACTGGCTTCGAGGAAAACATAAAGGCGTAAAAACCCGACGTGTTCGTAGTTGGCTGAGTCAGAAAATTCCCCTGGACTGAAAAAAAAAAGTTGCCATTAATCTCTTTTTATTATAAAGTCTAAAACCCTCCTATTAAGAAAGACCCTGAGAGAGAGCGCTCGTGCTCTCCTAGGGCTAATATGGCTTAGGACTCCCAGCTGTCTATTCTTTGCGCGTTTGTCCTGGGCGCCCCCTTTTGGACACAGCAGGAATTGCGTGGTGCCTGCTGGGTTAGGGGCGGCTGGGGGGGCGAGAAGCGGCGGCTTGGGGCCAGTTCTCAATTTACTGGAAACTCTTGGGAGTTTTTTCTTCACGCCCCCAGCCCTCTCTCCAAAAAGTGGGAGGAAGAGCGAAAGGATGGAAATGTTCGCATCCTTGTAAAAATAGAGGCAATATGGCAGGGCCCAATTCCTTGTCTTCTCACCCCAAAAGACTGGGCTCTGGGGTGCTGGTGTGAAAAGTAGTGAGTAATCTGTGGCTTAGAAACTCGAGGAAAATCAGGGGGAAAGAGAAATGATACTCTGCTGAGATAATAAAACTTTAGAGAAGACCTTTCCTTCTAATGTCAACATATTTGAGGCTGAAAAAAAAAAAAGAACTTGACCTATGGGGCAGACATTCTCCAGTGGCAGGGTCCAAAGTGTTCCTGGAATCTTCAGGCACACACATGAGATACGGGAACCATCACTGTCCATTGTAGTTTCCTCCCCCCTACCTCCAATGGTTTCCCAAAGGCAATTAAAACAGTGAAGACCCGATCTGGACTCTCATTCTCCTCCCTCCAGAGGCTCTATGCCAAAGGCAAAACCTTTTCACCTGCTGGGTACTGGAGGTACCACTGTCCTTTTGATCTTCTAGTCTCTAGGGTGCCTGCCCATCCAAGGAAATGTGTCTGTGGCCAAAGGTCATTTTCCTTTCACTTTATGGTTCTAATGCACCTGCATTCCAAACCACTGTCTGGGGAGGAGGAAGAAAGGGGACATTTTGAAAAAGCTTTCCCAAACCTGCTGCCTGGATAAAGGCTTAGGCAAAACTCAAAGAAACATCTCTCAGAAAGACACAGTACATTATGGCAAACCTCTCTGGTTTTGTTTTTTTTTTTTTTTAATTACTGGAAAACTTCTAACTACTGAAAGATGATATGTAGGTTTCCTTCTCCACTGGCCCGGATGTATGCATTGGAACCAGTCTTCGGGTTTTCTCTTTAACTTTAGAATAAGAGGAGATGTAGACCATTCTTTTTATTTCCTCCAAAAACATTTTCTTTAAAAAGGGTAAACTTTCTTCTTAAGCCTGATGAAGGTGGTTATCATCTATTTGGATGGAAATGAGAAGGATACAGACATGTTTAGATATAGCTGATCTTCTATTAGATCTCCTTGTTCTGGCTTCTCCACCTTAAAAAAAGGAAAACCAGGGGGCAGCCAGGTGGCTCAGTAGAGAGAGAGCCAGGAGTGGAGATGGGAGGTCCTAGATTCCGATCTGGCCTCAGACACTGCCTAGTCTTGTGACCTTAGGAAAGTCACTTAATCCCAAATGCCTCTCCCATACCATGATTCTGCCTTTAAAAATCTCTTTTTGGCTTCTATGCTCCAATTCCACTACCTTGATTGGGGACTGGGGCTAGGCCACAGCCAAAGAATCATATTCTAAAGGACAACTTGACAGCATTCCCAACCTAAGAGCTTCCTCTCTATCCCTGTGTGTATTGCTGCCCTACTCTCCTGCTTTGCTTTGAATTATGAAAGAGGGAGAAGGAAAGAGAGGGTAAAGAGAAAAAGTTGAGATTAAAATTAGGGAGAGAAGGGAAAAAGAAGAAAAAAAGAAACAAAGCAGGAGGAACTAGAATCAAATGTATCAGTAGGTAATGGACTAGAAGGTTTCTTGGACCAGTTGCTCAATAGTCACGAACATTTCTCAGGGAGCAGGTAGGTGGCTCAGTGGGAAAAGAGCCAGGCTAGAGACCTGAGGTCCTAGATTCAAATCTGATCTCAGATACTTTCTAGCTGTGTGACCCTCCAATTGCCTATCCCTTACTACATTTTTGTATCAGAATCAAAACATTATATTGATTCTAAGATGGAAGGCAATTTTTTTAAAAAACATTTTTCAAAGAGACCTCTGAAGAATTTTCTGATGTTGGGGCAACTGTAGGCAGCAGATGACAAAGACATTCAGGAAAGGTGCTCACTTCCTGCTCCTGGAGGGATGAGGGAATAAAGAAAGAGCTAGTGGATAGGAACTAGACTCAGGAAAGACAGAAACTTCTCCATTCCCCCTTCCCCACTTACAAACACCCCTCCTTAGAGTGTTGACAAAGTGGATATATTTAGGGATGAGAAGTCATGGTGAGACTGTAGGATGGGTACCAGTTGGTCTCAGGAACTTTGCTTCAAAATTGTACCCCTTTCTCTAACACTTTGATAAGTTCCTTCCTCTTCAGACTTCCCCCTTGAAGAAAGTAGTTTGATCAGCCTCAGAAGATAGGAGAATCCCCCAACCTCATTAAATCAATTAAAACTGTCAGCTTCTCAAAGTTTCCTAAATCTTCTCACCTCAAAGAACCCAGCCAGCCACACTAACAAGAGGGTCAGTTAGGCTGAAGAAGACTTCTTTCCACTTTTCTCTCTTTATTTATTCCCCACCCCTTTCCTATCCTCTATTCTCTCCTCCCTTCATCTCTTATTGAAGCTATTAGAGACTTTTGCACTTCTAGGCTTCTATTTTCTCACAACTCATGAACTGATCCATTTACTCACTCTAGTTCTCTTAAGGGTAGTATTCTCCTCTACTCCTCACCTCAAAGACAGCAGGGCCTCTCCAGGATGATTCCTATATCTAGGCAGCCTTCAGTCCATCCAGTCTCATTCCTAATGACCTCTTCCATCCATATACATGTTCCTTTAAGCTGGCAAAAGAGCCTGCAAAAGTGTAGGAGATAGCTGTTATCTCATTCTTGAAAGGGCTCCTACCAATACCCTCTCCAAATGGAGAAATAGAATTTTTTTCCCTATCAACTATAATCCCTCTAGGAGCTTTAGCCTTAAACCCATCTTCTGCAGTGAAGCTACTTTCCAAATATTGTCTAGAGTTTGGGATAGCGATTTAGATTGCTATTAATGATAATGGAGGACAACAAGGAAAATGGTAAAACTGTTACACTGTCCACTCTATTTTCTCTTTCTTTAAAAAAAAAAAAAAGAACCCCCTCCCCATAAAAAAAAAAAAATCCCTATCCAATAATTTTCAGGACTAGAGTAGAAAACTTCTAGCTAAATTTATTGTCCCAGATGGAGGCCTTATTTTGAGGCCTTTGCAGGGATGGGGCAAGCTTAGCCTAAGGTGGGAACAAAATGGATGAGAGAAAGGGAAAGAAGGAGGAGGGTAACCACTGGTGATGCCCACAGCTTGGCCCTGTCGAAACTGGTGTGTATGAGAGGGAGCTAGGATATTTAAGGAGCTTAAGATGGACTGGACTTCCTCAACTTCAACCTAGTCCCTCTGTCTGTAGCCTGAGTATCGAAATGGCCTTCTCCACTGACCACTTGAGCCCACAGAGCTCCCGTTAAGAATCTGTGGATTAGGGATCCATATTGTCACCAAAGATCAGACTAGTTTTTGAAGAACTCATTATAATCCATGCTGTCATGTGCTTCAAATTTAAGATGGAAAGAGGAGCTTTTAATCCAGTGGGGCAAATAGAAAGAACTTATAGTAGGGAGGGGAAAGTAAAAGGACAGGGGGAAAGAAAGCCAGCACCCTAGCTCCAGAGGCCCCCCTTGTGGATTATTTTGCCAGAGACTCCTACTGAAGAAGTGTTAGTCTTTACTCTGAAAGGGATGCTGGAGGTGAGGGGAGAGGAGAGGAAAGGCTGGTCCTGGGTGATTGGGGACAGAGCTTTGGTCATAGCTCATCCTCCCAAAAATGTGGGAAATTTCTTGGGGAAGGCTAAGGGTAATAATGGCCAGGACCAGCTGGTTCCCACTGGAGGAGAGACCCTTTGCTGGAGCCAGGTCCAGCTGTGAATACCTGAGACAGATGTTCAAAAGTTGGGGGGCTGCTGCTTTGGTCCAGTTTCCTTCCTCCTTCAGTATTATGGCCTTCCTTATTCCCTTTCCTTTAAAGGAAGTCTTATGTGTCTCTTGGGTCCTTTGGGATGCCTCTTCCTCTCAAACCTGCTGAAGTCCTCTAGCCTGCAACCCCAGTCTAGGGTCTTTGGTGTTCAGCAATGGCAGAGATTTGCTAGGCCGATGTTTTCTCTGACTCCCTACCCAGCTTTCCCCAGCCTTCAGCATGTTTCCATTCCACCCAAGGGTGGCCGGCAGAAATGGAGGAAAGTCCAGGCCCTCTTGAGTTCTGACCAGGACCCAAAGTGTTTTTACTAGAGTAAGGCAGTGGCGAGAGAGATCGGGAGAAAGAGAACTCTGCTTTGAGAGAAGCGAGAGAAGGGGAGAAGAAATCATAAAGGATGGCAGTCTCTAGGAGCCCTGGGTCCAAGCCTGGCTTTCCCTGTTGGGGTCTAGCTTTGGAGCCCTGAGCTGTGGGGAGAAGACAGAAATGCTACTTTCTTGCCTGCCGAGCTTCCTCTTCACTCCCGCTCCCTCCCTCCCTCCCTTCAAATGGAACAAGAGCCTGAGTGGAGAATTAGAAAAGATAATAGTCCCCTCGAGGAAAACAGGACACGAATACTTTGGAGCCAGCGGACAATCCGCCAGGTCTATCTTGTGCACCGAGCCCGGGGTCTTCTCGAAAAGGACTCCGACAGGTGCTTGAGGGCCACTCCGAGAAGGCTTCCGGGAGGGGTAGGAGGGATAAGGGACCCTATGCTTTTCTTCTCCCCGGTCCCCCTCCCCCACTTCTGAGGACTAGGTCACCCACCTCAGGGATGAGACATTCCAGGAAACTGGAAAGCCCATTAGAGGCAGCTCCCTGGCATTTTTCAATTGGGCCCCTCAGGGGAAGTCGCTATTAAAAAACAATTACCCGCTTGCTTTAATAAGCAAACTCCCATTTCCTCGGACATCAGCTGGTGTGATGGAGTGGGGACAAACTCGTTCGACGGAAACTGCTAGCAGGTTCTGGAGTCGGAAGAGGAGTGGGAAGGTTCTAGGCGTGAGAATTGTAGGTGTGCTGGGTGTGGGAATGTTTGCAATGTGTCTGCAGTGGGGATGGAGACACGCAGATAGAGACATCTAGCCCTGGGTGGTACTCTCTCTCTCTCTCCAAGTTGGGATCTCGGTTGCCCGAACACAACAGGAGGACCCGACTTTACTGCTGTCAGCCCAGTTTGAAACGACAGCCTAAAGGGCCTCCACATATTTGTGTTTGGGCTCTCCGACTCTTTTTTTAAAAAATGTTTCTATTTCTTCAGAGAGAATTAGGGGAAAAGAGAAAAAAAGGAAGTGGGGCGCGGGAATGCAAAGCGAGAATGGAAGCCTTCAAGGGTCCTTAGAGCTCTTGAGGGAAATGATTGAGTGAAATTGGGTCTGGGCTGAGAGAGCATTTGTTCGTTTTGTGGGCAAAAACACTTCTGGAAATTAAAAGCAAGATGCAGAAGAACAGACGGGAGGGAGGGGGGGAAAAGATGATTAAGCAATTTTAAGTAGCCGAAGCCACACATACTCCTATCTCTGTCCTTCCTGGAGTGTTTGGGGGAAGTGAGTCACTCGAAATAGTGGGGTGCTTGAAGTACAGTCTCTCTCACCTTCCCAAATCTGAGAAGTTAGAGAGAATTTTTAAAGGGAAAGCGCGTTGATGGAAGGACTCAATTAATTTGGAGAGCGGCCTAGACAAATCCGAATTCTTCTTGGAGTTCTGAAGAAAATGAAGTTCGAGAAGAGGGAATTCCGAGTCCGCAGTTGCCTGGGACTTTTACATTTCCTCCTTCCATAGGCCTGACGAGGACTTGTTTTTGGGAGAAGTGTGTGCCTCCACATTGAAGGAATAATAGTTGACCGTGCCTTGACTTTCATCTGCGTGTATACACACTCACACATACATTCAGAGTCCCAGTCAGTCTCAATTCCGAGGCGATGCTGCAATACTTTAGAACGTCCCAGATGGGAGCACGCCTCTTTGTTGTGATTTTAAAACATGCAAAGACAACAACCAAAAAACCAGCAGTAACAAACCACCTTGAAAAAGGAAAACAAGTCAGGCCTGTGTAGTTCTTTTCTAATTTTTCTGTTCTCACATATTAAAGGGGAAAATTTGAACGGACTCCACCCACCCAAATAGCCCCGGGCCTGGCCTGAACACTGGCATTGTTCTGTATTTTTTTTTTCTTCCTCTTTAAAAAAAAAAAAATCTGGGTTCGGCTGTTTTTGTCAGTCATCCTGAACTAGGCTACTAGTTATTTTCAGTTATTGGGCTGGGGAATGAGGTGGGGGGGGGGGGGGGAAATCAATAAATCAACAAACATTTATTAAATACCTAGTACGTGCCAGGTACTGTCCTAGGTGCTGGGGATAAAAATATAAAGAATGCAATAATCCTTATTCCCAAGAAGGGGGAGGGAAAAAACCAAACCAAAAACCTTGATCTGGCCAAGTTAAGTTTCTATTCCTAATTCCAATCTATTTCCAGGTTCAAGACATCTTGTTGCTTGTTGTCCATCTTCTATTTGGGTTGTTATATCTCTCGGTCTCGGTCTCTCTCTGTCTGTGTCTGTGTCTCTCTCTTTCTCTCAAATTAAAACTTTTGGAGGCTCTAGCTGACATTTCTGCGAAAATTGAGTTATCAAGCCAATGATTATTTCGCCGAGAGATAAAACTCTCCTGGCCTTCACTGTCAAATAGGGCCCCTTTCAGATTTTAATTACAAAATAAAATTAGTCTGCTCTTCCTCGGAAGGGTTTGCGCGTCGTTAAACAGAGCTTTCCCCCAATACTGGTGGTCGTCAAACTCTGCTAATTAGCAATGCTGAGAAATTCCAGTTAACAAGGACATTCTCCAAGACTGCGGGTTCCCTGCCGCTCGCCTTCATTTCCATAAGAAGATTAAGAGTGGAGGGGAGCGCTCTCAGATGCAGATGCAGAAACCAAGCGTCTCTTAACGAGCATCATAATAGTAAGATGCTAGGCTAGTTCTCACCTAATTACGGCAAGTTAAACCTCTATTTGCCGCTAGGGAGAAAAAATAGGTCTGCGGTTCCTTCGATGAACAAAATTGTTTGATACTTGGCTTTAGATATATTACGGTGTGACGGTGAGAGGACAGAAGGGAGTGGACACAAGAAGAAGAAGAAAGAAAAAAAAAAAAACAACAAATTTAAAAGTTAGGTTTCCACTTACCAGAAGATGCTGTTTCTTTTGGGGGGGGGTGGTAGGGGGTGGGGTGGGGGAAGCGGTTTAAAGGGCTTTTGCCTAGGAGCGTCCCAGAACCAAAGGAAGGCAAAATATGCCAGGAGTCTCTAGATTCTTCCTCGTTTTCTCCTGCCCCCTCCTTCAAACTGTCTAATCTATCAATAACTGTGTGGAAGAGTTATTTCCCGTCCTTTGGGAGGGAGGAGAGGGGAGAGGGAAGGGCGGAAAAGGGACATTTCTGTCCTGTTTTCTATAAGCACTTTTCCGTTTCCATAAATTATACCAAAGACAACATGTTTAAGGCTCCCTGAATGAAGCGCCCTGTCTTAAGTCTCATTCTCTTCCTGAGGAGTGCATGGAGGGTGGTTATTAGCGATGCAGCAGGCTAATAGGAAGAACTGTGGGACCCAGGCGTTTGCTCCAACGTTTGAGGTTGGAGGTTATGGGTATTTAGGGGTGAGTGATGGCCGTGGGTTTCAATGGCGTGGCCAGGGATTCGATTTTGTAAATACACACGTCGTCAGAAGTCTAGTGGGAAAAGGGGTTTCCGCGCCCTTAGTGGCTCCCGATTTTCTCCAGCACGTTATTCTCACGCCTGAATGCCAGCGACAGTTAGTTGTATTGCGCGGATAAGTCAAACGCGCTTAATTAAAACAAAGCTGAAAATAAATGCAGCCAATGAGGACCCAATTGTGACGCATTTTCCCCCGCTCATTTCTGTGATCAGCGCAATTAGCTGAGGCCCAAGCCAGCCCCTTTCACCTCTTAAATGCATTATTATAGAGTTCAGGCATAAATGTATGCATCTGGTTATCGGAGGTGGGGGTGGGAAAGAATCTTCCGGCTGCCTCAGCTGAGAGAACAAACCCTCCCTTCGGCCCCAATTCTCTATTGCCTATCCTAAGAAGCCGAGACCAACACACTCGGGTCTCCACGGTCAAGACTGATCAGTTTCTTGCAATACACTAACCCCACCCATGGCCACCCTTCTCCCTCTACTGCAGCCCACCTCCAGCCCAAATTTAATTAATCTAAGAGACTGGAGAAGGGAGAGGGGTGGATGATGTGATCAAGTGCACACACCCCAAAGAAGTGCCCCTAGTTTTCACCCTCCCCAGTTTACAAGCCCAAGGATTAGATGAGCATTAAGTACGTGAGTAAATTGAATCAGATTCTGCCTCGCCTCTGAGGGGCACATACCAATCTGTTGATAAAAATTACTTGTAATTAATTTTGCTTCTCACAACCTCACCCATCCTTCCTTTTTTGGGGTGAAGATGATTTCCTAACGTTTTCCTTTTTTAAAAAAGAAAAGCTCAATTCTTGGGGGAAACTCGCGCCAGTAGGGGGCGCACCAACCCCATCCCTGAAACCTGCAGCGCTGAAAAAAGCCCGCGGCGGCCACCTCCGGCTGGTCTCCAGCTCCAACCGCCCCTCCTCGAGGTCCCAGCCCCCCTATCTTGCCCTAATGTCTCCATCCCCGCTCTAATCATTCCTCTGGCTTCCTTTGCCTAGTCTTGGGGTGCGTTTGGGTACTCCTCGCTCTATTTTAAAGCAGATAGCCTTTGGGGGGGGTCCCATATCCCTTTGCCCCTCTCAGAGACCCCGAGCTTATAAACTAATATCTAAACTTTAAAAAATAAGTAGTGTCCCCCAATTTCTTTGAAGGGATGGGGGCCAGATTTAGAGGAGTTCTGGAAGTGCCCCCCCACCCCCATATCGATTTCCTGATTTACGTTCCCCCTCAATAGTCCAAGATAGTTCACGAGGCAAACGGACAGAGCAGGGGGGAGCTTGGGGGGAATGAAGGGAGGGCGCAGAGACTTCTCTTCCTCTCTCATAATCCAGACTTTTGCAGAGTGAATTAATGCAATAGATGGAACGTGGCCGGGAGCTAGCAATCGGTACTTTTGCTTGCCCGAGATTGGGGGAGGGGGGAGGTGTTAAGAGAGAAAAAAAAATAACTCTGATGGTTTAAGTCCTTTATAAGGCACAAATAGCATGAGGTTGTTGCTTCTTTTTTCTTTTGTAGTCAAGTGCATTTTAGCCACAAAGATCCCAACAAGAGAGTGGAAGGAAACTTAGACGGGGCTTTGTTTGCCTGCGTGTAGTGACAACAAGAGAAACAAAACTACCTATTTGTAACGGACGTGCTCCCATTTCTCTACGCATTGAGCTCCCACCTATTGAAATCTTTACATCGGGACAATGGGAGAGCGGCTAAAATTACCCTCCTGGGTCCGCTGCAAGCAAGATTGCCGAGGTCCTCCAGTACCATCCCCCTTCCTACAGCCCCCCCCCCCTCTCTTCTCCACTCCTTTCTTCCCGCCCCCCTCCAGGTTTTTGTTTTATTTTGTTTTTTGTTTTGTTTTTGTCCAGTCTGCTCCCTTGTCTCCCCTTCTCTGACCCTCGATAGGTCTGGCAGACCTCACCCCACCCTGACCTCCTAGCCCCGGGGAGCCCGGTCCCAAGCTAACTGCTGAGCCAAAAGAAGAGGGGGAGTGTGGGGGTAGACTTTGGGGAGTGAGTGACAGGACAAAAGGAAAGGGTGATAAAGTTTGGGTTGTGGGAACTGTTTGAGGAGCTTAAAAATCATAGCACGTTAGAACTTGGGAGTTGTGTTCTGTCTGATCCCAATTCTCTAGGTCTGAAGGAACGTTAATCTGACCCCTTTCTTCCTCTTTCCTACTCCTTTTTTCCTTCTGTCTGTCTCCCCTCTTCATTTATTAGAGTAAGGGTTCCCTTATTCTTTATTCGAAAGGGACACACTGAAATCCTTCTGATAGGCTTAAAAGAAAGGAGAAGGGAAGAGGAGAAGGAGGAATATGGGGCTAGGGTTTATGGCTTTTTTTTTTTTTTTTTTTTTTTTTTTTTGGCTTTTCCTCACTATTTGAATGGATTAAGGATAGGGCTGGTGGGGGTAGGGCGGGGCCTTAGCCAGAATTAGGCGGGGGGGGGAG
>NC_058132.1:681483320-681500913 GCF_016433145.1 Gracilinanus agilis
GAGAGAGAGAGAGAGAAAGAGAGAGAGGGGGAGAGAGCGAAGTTTTGAGCCCCAGGCTCAAAGGAGCGTTTTCTCCCAAATAATAATAACAATAATAACGGCGGCGGCGGCGGCGGCGGCGGCGACAGCAGCAGCAGCAGCAGCAGCAGCAGTAGCAGCGGTCCCAGCCGGTGGAGTTTTTTCTTCCTGATCCTGCCTCTAGTCCGTCTTCTTGCTCTGCGTTTTTAATCGCTTCTTGTCTTATTTTGTTGGGAGACGCGCGCTCCCGACCCCCCCACCCTTTCCTCCTCCCCTCTTCCCCCTCCCCCCGCCCTTGGGCCCCCCAAAAAGTCTCTCCGGCCCGTCCGGGACGCCCGAGGCCGGCCCCGGGGAGGTCGGGGGCCCGCGGAGCGCGATCGAGGGAGCGGCACGATGTACAACATGCTGGAGACCGACCTCAAGCCTCCCGGCCCGCAGCAAACTTCGGGGGGCGGCGGTGGCGGCGGCGGCGGTGGCGGCGGCGGCGGCCCCAACTCCACTTCGGCGGGCGGCACGAACCAGAAGAACAGCCCGGATCGCGTGAAGCGGCCCATGAATGCCTTCATGGTGTGGTCCCGCGGGCAGCGGCGCAAGATGGCCCAAGAGAACCCCAAGATGCACAACTCCGAAATCAGCAAGCGACTTGGCGCCGAGTGGAAGCTGCTGTCCGAGGCCGAGAAGCGTCCCTTCATCGACGAGGCCAAGCGGCTACGCGCCCTGCACATGAAAGAGCACCCGGACTATAAGTACCGGCCACGCCGGAAAACCAAGACGCTGCTCAAGAAGGACAAGTACACGCTGCCCGGCGGCCTGCTGGCGCCCGGCGGCAACAGCATGGGCGGCGGCGTCGGCGTCGGGGCCGGCGGCCTGGGCGGCGGCGTCAACCAGCGCATGGACAGCTACGCGCACATGAACGGCTGGAGCAACGGCGGCTACGGCATGATGCAGGAGCAGCTGGGCTACCCGCAGCACCCGGGCCTTAACGCGCACAATGCGGCTGCGGCGGCGGCCGCCGCAGCCGCAGCCGCCCAAATGCAGCCCATGCACCGCTACGACGTGAGCGCCCTGCAGTACAACTCCATGACGAGCTCGCAGACTTACATGAACGGCTCGCCCACTTACAGCAGCATGGCGTACTCGCAGCAGGCCGCCCCCGGCGGCGGCGCTGGCGGAGGCGGCGGTGGCGCCATGGCCCTGGGTTCCATGGGCTCCGTGGTCAAGTCGGAGGCTAGCTCCAGCCCCCCTGTGGTCACCTCATCGTCGCACTCCAGGGCGCCCTGCCAGGCCGGGGACCTGCGGGACATGATCAGCATGTACCTGCCCAGCGCCGAGGTGCCCGAGCCCGCGGCGCCCAGCAGACTGCACATGTCCCAGCACTACCAGGGCGCGCCGGTGCCGAGCACGGCCATCAACGGCACGCTGCCCCTGTCGCACATGTGAGCCCCGGAGCCCGGCAGGACAAGAACATTTTTTTTAAAGAAAAAGAAAAAAAAAAGACACAAAGAGACTGTATGGCATAGAGAAAGGGGGCCCGCCGCACCACGGGGTGGGAGGGGGGAAATGCCCCACCACCTACAGCAATGACAACTGCAAAGAAGAACTTAAGACACACATACACACACACACACACAAGACAAAAACAACACAAAAATCTAACAGCCACTGCAACACCGAGAAGAAAACTTTTATTGAGAGATTCCGGACTTCTTTTTGGGGGGACTATTTTTGTACAGAGAACTTGGGGGAGGGGAAGACAAAAAGGGGGGGCTTGTATAAATCTCTGAAGGGAAGAAAACTACACAAAACTTTTTAAAAAGTTCTAGCGTGGACGGTAGGAGCTTTGCAGAAAGTTTGCAAAAGTCTTTACCCATAATATTTAGAGCTAGTCTCCAAGTGACGACGAAAAAAATGTTTTAATATTTGCAAGCAACTTTTGTACAGTATTTATCGAGATAAACATGGCAATCAAAATGTCCATTGTTTCTAATCTGAAAATTTGCCAATATTTTTCAAAAGAGTTTTCTTGCAGAATTTCCGATCACTGCAACTGGAATTTGGGGCAGTTGCAAATGAGAGAGGAGGGAATTAATTTCAATTTGGACATTTTAATTGTTTAGAAATCGTACAAAAGGAGAAAAAAAGGTTAGGATACTTGCAAAAAACCATTTCCGTGGTTTTCTATCAAAGGGCAAACGTCTAGGTTGTACTCAATTTTTTTTTTTACTTATTGTTTAAAAAAAGGCAAAAGCTGGCCCCTCCATGCAGGCTGCCACGGCTGGTAATTTATAATAGCATTCATTTCCAAACTTTTCATTCTGTTTCAATTTGAACACAAATGAGAAAAAAAAAAAACAGCGAGAGCGACCTGAAATTACTGTGTTTGAAATATTTTCTTATGGTTTGTAATATTTCTGTAAATTGTGATATTTACGGTTTTTTTTTTCCTCCCTCATTTTCGGTAGTTGTATTTTAAAAACTCGGCTGACCCTGCGTTTCTTTAAACCAGTCTGCCGAGGGTCCATGTACATATATTTGAACTAATCCCGTCCTTATAACAGGTACATTTTCAACTTAAGTTTTTATTCCATTATGCACAGTTTGAGATAATAAATTTTTGAAATATGGACACTGAAATTCCATTTGCGTCTTGGATTTCTTTGGAGAAGACAATAGCGTTGTTTGGAAGCGCCTGGGGAAAGTAACCAGGCTCCTAAAATGGCCTTAGCAAAAACAACACAAGGTGTCCACAGTCGGGCACCAGGGTCCTGCCAATGCAAAATAGCCACTAAATAGGGGAGTTTAAAGTGCTTAGCTAATCGAACCGGGAATGTGGACCACTTTGCAGGTTGTCCGTTTTAGGTAAAATCAGGAGCTGCCAGTGACTCGGACCTTCGTAAAGGCACGTCTCCATCTTTAGCAGATGATAGTTGATGGTGGGTGGGGGGAAACGTGTGCGCTTTTACAGATTTAGAACACTTGTTGCAGAGGGCGAGAAGGCTTGCTCTGCCTCTCTTCCTGACCCGTCAGCCTCTGACTATGGATGTATGTGTTTGTAGGACCAGAGGCAAGCTGGAAGGGGAGATTATCAATAGCCAGGAAAACTGGCCAGAGGTGATGGGCCCAAAGGCAAAAACTGGGCGGGCTGTGTTGGGCTATGTTTGTTTTGTTTTAGCCCAGTTCACAGTGCACTGGTCTTTGGGAAGGTGAAGTATATTTAGAGGGACAAACGGTGTCTCTTTGTGTCAGAATAATTGGAAACTGGATGTTGAAAGTGCTGATGTGTGTGTGTGTGTGTGTGTTGGGGGGGGGGGGGGGTCTGGCCCTGCTATTGTCTGAGGGAAACAAGTGGTTTGTTTCTTTTGTTCGGAATTCCATAAACTTTCTCCTCTTTCCCCTCAAAGAGAGGAGAGGCCGGGGGAGGACCAGTTGTAAACCGTGCCGCTTATCACAGCTGGGGTTTTTATTTATTTTTCTTTCTATCTCCCTCCCTATCTTTGTCCGGATCCTTCTTTAAATTGCCAGCGCGGGTCGGAGACTGTAGCCCCAATTCGGATAATGTCTCCAGCCAAGGAGCATCCAGGCAGTCACCATTTGAAGGAAGAAACCAGCCGCTTCTGAGCTTTGCTTTGTCGGGTCTGTGTAAGTAATCATATTTGGCATTTCGGTGGTTGATGCCCCTGTTGCCGGTGTCAATACCTTGCTGTGCCCTAGAGCTGGCTGGCAGAGTTTGGCCCTGGGCCCCGTTGCAAAGGGAGCGAAGGAGAGGGTCCTTGGGCCCTGGACTTTGTCTAGGACCAGAGGCGGCCGAGCCTTTATTGGTTGGGGCTTTGAAGTAGTGAGGGGCTAGATGGGACTTCCCAACCACGTGTACCCCAAACTTCTCCAGATTAAGGTTATTGAGAAAAGCATGCGAAACGAATAGGAACTTTGCCGTTTGTGCTAACTTAATTTTTAAAAGTGGGTTCCTTTAACAAGTTTTTAATACCGAGTGTGCTTCCGTGGAGCTGGGAACTGTTTCAACCTGGTCTCCAGTTGGGCTCCCGAGTGCCGACTAATATTGAGATTTGAGCAGTATGCAGCTGGTAGGATTGCTCCTTCTTAGTTGCAAAGCAAACTTGTGTCCAGCAGCCAGGGTTCTTAGTGCCACTGTCTTAGGGGTGGGGGAGAGAACGGTGGGGGGCAAGAATGCGCTGCCGGCAACTGATATAAATGCATTTTGTAGGGTGCTCCGATTTTTTTCCCCTTTGGAGGCCCAAATTGAAAAGTTAAAAGCTTAACAACTAGACACTGGATTTAAGCTCTCCCTCTTCCCATGGACCTATTTTAGGGTTCGGATATGCACCGGTTTGTGAGCTCCTTACACTTTCTGGACAATGCTGTACTAGGGCAGACGAATTATTATTCCAGTTCCCTTCCCTGGGCCAGGCGATTTTTTTTTTCTAATTAATGCAGAGACTCTGAAAGAATTTCTCGGAGCTGCCCGGCTTTTGTAATGCATATAGGATTATTCACGTGGTGATGAGCACGTTTGCCTGCCCTTGATGGCACATATGAATAAAAGAAAACTTTGAATAAAGATCCAAACGATCTTGCCATCCATCAAGGAAAAAGATGCAAGAGATTTGAGCCTGGCGTCGGCATTTTTCTTTTTAAATAAAAGGGAACTTTTAAAAATACATCCATATATGCATATAGATTGCATACATATATTTATATGTGTGTACTGTAGTGCACTTTAAAAAACCCACTTAAACAGGAGACACTCAGCCCTTAAGCTACTTACTGCCGCCTGCGACTTTTTGTTGACGAATTACCGGGGTTCAGCTATTTTGAATAGGGAGAAGAGATTGGGGTGGGGGGACAGAAGAGAATTTTGCAAGGTTGCACTAGATGAAGAGATTGTCCCTTGTCTGCCAAAACAACAATAAATGTCCCCCTTCCAAAGGCATGTCCTTGAACCGAGAGAAACTAAAAGCCTTTCATGTGAATTTAAATTCTTCCATTAAAAAAATCACCCCTCCCCCCCAAAAAAAAGTCTGGGATGAATTTCAATTTTTAGTTTCCTTTTTTTGAAATGAGTGCCATTTCAAAACTACTTTTTAAATTATTTTCTTTCTTGAAATCTGGTTTTTTTCTAGGGGAAGAAGGAATTGGGGAGCCTTTCTTGCATTGGCTATCTTCCTCAGGTTTGAAGTTGCACAGGATTTACTTAACCCAAAGAGGGGAGTAGTGTTGGGGAAGGTTGAATATGGTTTGAGATGCTCTTTCAGTTTCTGGGCAAGTGAGTGGATTTTTGCTGTTGTCATTAACCTACTCTGGAGTCCCTCTGAACCCCAGGATAACACCATCCTTTCCCTTGTAAATGTTTCTTTTTTTTTTTTTTTTCCCTCGCCCGCAAGCGTCCTTTAAAGACAGGGTGTTAAAATATTTTGTTGAACTGGAGAGGTAGATTAGCAGGGTTTCTTGCCAAAGCTGGGAAGCTGGTGTTACAGGCGGTCCCTGGGGGACGTGGCTCACATTAACAGCGAAATGCGTATTTGACAAGGGCTCATTCTGAAGTATTATTACTTCGAACTGGTCCCTACTGGACTTTCCGAGGGGTCAGAGAGCAGCGCTGCAATTAATTATTTAGCCTGCTCCTAGATTTGCTTGTAATCGTTGAACTTATTTCGAGAACTGACACATGCTTCCAGGCGGGGATCTCTGGAGGCTCTCGTTTTCTAGGCAGCCATGCAACCCAGGCCCTGACAGCTCAGAGTTAAGCTGGCTTTTTTTTTTTTTTTTTTTTTTTTTTCCCTTTCATCTAACCTGTTCCCCGGCTAGAGCGCAGTGCCAGGCTCCTTTTCTCCAGTCCAACTCCTACCCGTAGTGGGGAGAGAATTCCGCGGGGAGGACCTGCCTGGCCAGTCTCCTTCCAGGTTTCGAGCCCGGCTGAGGAGGAGGCATGGGGGCCAGGGACAGGACGAGGAGGATTCTAGAGATCCTGCAGGTGGTGGGATGAGGTGGGGGTGGGGTGGGGTCTCCAAGGCTACTGGCTAGTTGCGGAGAGGTGTGACTGGACCGACCTGCTTCCTCCTGCTTCCTTCTAATTGCCAAACTAGGGTCGGGCCGGTATTTAGGATGCTCAGGGGGGGAAAAAAACGGAGTGAGATTAGGTGACAATATATGTTGAATGAATAAGAAATAAGCTGTGAGGGGTAGGGGTGGGGGGGGCTCAAAACCGTAATTACAAACCCAATTCATTCAGCTTTTCAGGACTTTTGTTGTGGGAGCGCCATTGACGGCTTTCGAGCTGCCAGTTTTCTTACATTAAAAAGGAGAACTCAGCGCCTCAGGGGGACCAGCCGGCTGAACCGCTTAACTGCATAGTGATGGGGTCCTCATTTGGAGCCTTTACAAGGGGGAAATTAAACAGACCCTTTGTACGCTCCCGGGTTTACTTTTCAATTGCTGACAGTTTATAGCTAACTGCTCGGAGATGGGGGTTTGATTGTGTAGAGATCGCCTGCTAGTTAGTGCCACAGCTATTTATTTTTTTCTGCTCCACTTATTTGTTTATTTATCCATTCATTTATTTATCTCACTATCTGGTGTAATTTAAGAACCGTCCATCCTTCCCTCCCCTCCCCCCCCCACCCCTTTCTATTCCCTTCACCCATATCACCACCTCCCCAGATCTCCCTGGAGTCTAGGGAATTTCTGGAGGTGGTGGGCCACGTTTTGCTTTTAAAAACCAAATACACTTTGTGAGCAGCTACAAGAGAAAAGTGAATTCCTTTCGTTCTCTCTCCCTTTCCATTCCTAGAATCCCAAGTTAAAAAAAAAAATCCTTTGCCTCTCACCTTTGGGTCTTCCTCCTGAATTTCTTTGCAATAGAATTAAAATGAGGGACTCGGAGCTCCCCGGAGGCCCCTGGGACTTGGTGGTGGGTATATGTGGGGGAGAAGGGGGAGAGGGAACAAGAAGTCAAGCATCTTGTCCTCCCCCTTCTGTAGGGGTTGGAGGTTCATTCAATGATGACTGGGCCTGTTTGAGCCAGACTGAATAGAAGACAGCCTGTGTGAGTTCTCAAGTCTTTCTGCCCTGCTTATTCTTTAACCTTTGGTTGGGTAAAGTGTCCCTCCTTAAGCTGTTGAAGGAGAAGGAAGCCCAAAGAGGTACTCCTCAATGGTAATGAGTAACCTGGCATAGTGAAATGAAGTGGGAGATGGAAGAGTTTTTCTCCTATGCTGGCTGGCCTGCCTGCCCTCTTAGGCAGTTTGGAAATGCCTATAGCTGATCTAGAACTTCTTGGTTTCAGGAGGGAAAACTTTTACAACTTTCTCGGAGGTGCAAAACAAGACAGGGAAAGAGAACCCTCTTCCCACCCTCATTTCCTATTTCTAATCCCTGCCCTTCTGAGGTCCATCAAATTTTTTACTTTCAGTTTTCAGTCAGCTGGAATGATTTATTTCTGAATTACAGGTTATTTCAGATGTGACTTTTTTTTAATGATTCAAGATTTTCTCCCTTTGATATTAAGCAGGTAGGGGAACAGGTGAAGCTGAGCTTTTTAGATAGGGTATATAGAACCTTCTTATGTTCACATGTTCAAACACTTTTTCTTGGTTTGTGGGCTGACAATCTTTAGGATTCCTGGAACTCCTGGTCCTCAAGTTCTTTTCAAAATAAACCCCCTTTTCTTGGCACAAAGACTTTAGATGTTCTGATTTTGAAGGACAGCTTCAACACCAAGGACTTCTCAGGTTTTCAGATGTTATTGATCTATACCACAACTGCCCTGCTTTTAGAGTAGTATTGGGGTGGGTTGAGATGCTTACCTGCCTCTGAAGCCAGCATACTTGCTGATATACTGCAGCCTTACCCTTCTGGGCCTCATAGTTCCCAAGTCCTGCCCTCTCACCTACCTATGGGATGAAGAAAAAACGATTCTCTGGAGGTGTGTTTTGGAACTGAGCAACTTTGCTGTTGAGTTAGTTACTGGTCCCAGATATCACTGGCCCCCGACTGGGAAGAATTAGCTAGTTAACAAAAAAGGGTTTTCCAGGATCCCCCCATCTCAGACATCACCATCTGCTTTGGGCTGGTGTGAGGGGTCAACATTAGGGTGCTCCCTCAGGTAGCCTAGCAGCTTAAACAAATTCCATATTTAGCATTCACTCTTGTGACCAAAGCCCTATAATCCAGAAGAGGGGAGGAATGGACTCTAGAGTCTCTTTGGTCAGCCCAGGGTTGCCTTCCCTGAAATCCTGACTTCCTTAGGGGCTCACTCCCTTGGTCTACCCTCTTGCTTGCATTCTGATCCCCAAATCTGTGGTGGTTGGTGTTTAGGAGAGAAAGCAAAACTTGAATTTAACTGCACAGGGATCTTTTCCTGCATACTTATTCTTTTAAGGCTATTAGTGGAAAATCTTTTCATTCCTAAACCCCTAGTATTCTGGGCTTTGCAATCATGATCTAGGACCTGTTTAGAATAAGGGTCCTGAAACTAATCCTTACTGGCCAGCTCATATATAAGGCTGGAAAGGACAGAGACTACTGACTCGGGCTCAGTGGAGAAGGGAAGCTCCTAGGTGATGTTCCTCTTTCAATCTTGTCCCCCAGGGCAGAAAGCCTAGCCAGGTGGTCCCCGAGATGGAGCTGTTAGCTCAGGTGTGGAGGGCACCTTGCTACCACCTGCTTCCTCTCCTGTCCCACTAGATCCGGGAAGCCGGGACCAGAGACTAGTCCAGCTTGGACACCTTCCTCTCCTTTCCTTCAGCGTTTTCTTTCTCCCACTCCTATTCCCAGTTTGGGTGCTTCCCTCCTATGGACTCCTATTCCCACTACCTTGTCACCCAGCAAACTTGTCCTTGTTTAGGCAGGATGCCTGGCCCGCACCACAGACGGACAAGAAGGGAAGGAGGTTGGGGAGGAGCTGCCCCCGCCCTCCCAAGACAGAGAAATAATAAACGCATTAAAAGGAGCCTAGGCGAATTCGGGCAGAGGGCCCTTATCGCCAGCGGCCAGGCCCGGCGCAGCCCCAGTTCCCCCCAGCCCCAGCCCCCAGCCCGTGACGTCACCAGCGCGGCCTGACGGCCAGCGAGTTATGGAATTCTTTATTTTAGCTAACATAACAACAGCGAAATAGACCAGGCTGCCTGGGGAAACGAATGTGGCCTCACTGCCGCCACTTCGCACAGTCTTCCTGGCCCGCTCCGATACTCTCGCCTTCAACCGAGGAGACACGGGGACCCAGATAGTTACCGGCCCTCTAAAGCGGAGAAGTCCCACACCCACACTCATGAACACCCACCGAGGCACTGAATCCTGTTTTCCAAAGCAGCACCGATCCACGCCATTCTCAGAGCATTTGGAATTTGTTGTGGGATCTGTTTGGGTGCCTTTATGTTTTTGTTTACGTCTGCTTTGTTTGGAGACGCCCAACAAATGGGGAGGGGGGGAATTCTTTAAGAACAGAAAAACACTGTTGTGTCTGCTGTGGGTTTGGGGAGGTGGCTGTAAGGACTGGCTCTCCTACCGCGGAGTTTGCTAAGTTAAAAGGCTTAGATGGCTCCTGCTTGGGGTAGATTTGAGAGCAGGTCGGATCCCTTTGCACTGCCCCTCCACCTACCTCATCCCGGATCCCTAGCTCAGAGATTTTTGTGACTTTAAAATGTGTCTTTTCTTAAAAACCAAATAAGAGAGAGGGAGGAACGGCATTTAATTAAGCCTTATAATCGCTGCAAGTCAGCTAGCAATTGAAATATTTTTGACAAGAGGTAAATCAGAAATAGCAATAAAGTTGGGGAAATGGTATGGGAGCATGGAATGAACCTTACTTCCCATCTCCCCCCTTTAGTTTTCCATATCAAAATTTTAGTTTAAAGTGTTTTGAATTCAGAGTATGCTGAGAAGGGTCTGGAAATCTCTGCCCTGTACTTTGAGAACTTAGGAGATGAGCAGAATTGGTAATGATGTGGTGTGAACGTGGGTGCGGGTGCTTCACTCTGCATGCAGTTCAATTGGCAGGGGTTCATCCGCAGGTCGGTTGGAGTATCACAGTCAAAGACCCAAAGCTGGGCTTATTATGTAAGGCTTCTGCTTTATTGAGACTGCAAAATCCCAGGGCAAGTTTTTCCCTTCCCTTCCCTACTCTAGCTTCCTCCTTTCTCCTCCCCCTCCTCCTCTCAGGGAAACAGCAGCATCCTTAAGAGACCAGTTTCCCTGATGGGATTATGTTTACCTTAACTCCAGTTGAGCTGGGTGCACAGGCTCATCAACTATTTTTTTTTTCTTCCCCAACACCCGAGCCACTTTTCAGTGTTAAATGGGTGCCCAGACATCCTGGAATCCAAGATGGCAAAAATCACCCTGGAGCATATGGGACCTGCCATAATTGTGAGAAAATTAATTTAAATGTTTCGATAACACTTCAGGGAAGGAGTTATCCTTCCTCTCTCCTCCCCCCATTAGCAAGTTGGTTTCCTAGCAGGAATTATGAATTTTCTTCAACCACTGATGATGGCATAAATCAGTTGCTTTCTCCCCTTTCACCTTGAAGTCCTTTCCGGAGCTCAACTTCAGGCAGGCTGGGAGGACTGTGTGACTGCCTTAGGCTCCTTGTCTTTTACTGCAGGAGTCCTCATGTGAAGGACTGGTCCCCTTCTAGAAGTGCAAAGAGGCAAGAGGCTAAAAGAGGAGGATTATAAGGTTAGGGAGATGAGCTCCAAAAGGAGTTGCAAATATCAAGTATTGTAAGATTTTTTTTTTCTGTCACTGACTGGCAATACTCATTTTTATGTGTGTGTTGGTGTGAAAAGCAGGAAGAAATGTAATGAATTGAGCGCTGTCAGAGACGTCTTCTATTTGAACAATCTACGATGTGAATGGCAGGAACTCCCTGATCCAGTGCAGGTGCAGTAGAAATGGGGAAGGGGAGGAGGGGGACGCTCTCTCTGTTCAGTCAGAAAAGCCCCATTCTCTACAATAGACCACACACTGCCAGCCAGCGTGGCAGCGACTCACACTCGCAGCCTTGCTTCCCCCCTCCATCGTTCAGAGTTCACAAAGTGGCCATAGAGCCCTCTCTCGTTAGGGTCTTTAATGAACCTTTCCTGACTGGCGTGGCCAACCTCAAAATGTGCTAAGTTCCACTTGAGGCAGGATGGATGGGACCAACTACTTGATATCCCAGTTGTTGGATATATATGTGTGTTTGGAGGTATCACATAGGGGAGGGGTCCAGAGAAAGACATGTAAAGTTGGTGGTAGTTTCTCTTCCTCTCTACCCCAACCCCCAACTATCCCCAGAGACACAACAGCCCTGGACCAGCCAAAGCTGCAAGTCAGGAACGGTAAACAACACAGTATTATCTAGAAGTTGCTTCTATATTCTGCAAATTTGAGCCTCAAAAACCCACTAAATATTTTAAGGCAGCCCATTGGCAAATTATAGCGGGAGATCCCAGCATTTCTATGGCTCAGTGAAGTTTGCAAAACAGTTTCACAGAAGCCAATCAATCCTTGAAAATCAGAAACTGCAAATAGGAATAATGACATTTCCATAGCATTTTCAAGTTTGCAAAGACATTTACCTGTCTTAGTTCATGTAAGTTTCACCACCTCTTGGAAGTTGCAGGTTAGAAAACAATAATAATAACAACAATAATAATATAGGGATGCTTGATGTTTCTATAGCCCTTTAAGATTTGCAAAGCTCTTTTAAAACACTGTCTCATCTAAACCTCACAACAGTATTGTGGGAGTAGATACTATAGAATTAGAATTGCTTAGCTGGTTGTTTGTAGTCCCCGGTTTTTGTTGGTGGTTGTTGTTTTTTGTTTTTTTTTGGGGGGGGGGGTTCAATATTTTTCTAACCCTGTTCTCATTTGAGAATCACTCTTAGATTTTCTTCCTCTCGGTGAGTGGGTTAATCCGGCCTATGGACATATATTAATCTTGTAGAAGTGGAATTCTCTCCCCCTTTGGAATTAGCTATTACTGGGGAAGGGGATATCAGTCAGTTTTTTTTTTTTAAGCCCCTGGGCTGGTGGCTGGTGGAGCAGGAAGGACGCCAAGTTTGCCAGCCCTTGCCAGCTCCCCCCTGGGCGGCTTCCTGGGCTGGGGCCTCCTTGGGAAGACAAACGCATTTTCCAATTGGGAGCTTCGAAGGGCCCGCCGCCGTTCCACTTGATTACTCGAATTTTTAACTCGGGATTATTCCACGAGGCAGGGAAGCTCTTCCTACTTCTGGCTGGAAGGTTCTGGTTGAGTTAGCCCTCCTTCTTCCCTCCCTTCCTCTTCCCCACCCTTCTCTGCCCTGATTGCCCTCCTAAGGAACTATTTAGCCAGGAAGGGGAGGGGAGGGAAGTGGGGCTGGGTCCCAGAGCTCCTGCTCGCCCCCCCTCCCCACATCCCCCGGGGTCTCAGAGGCTGCCACAGCCCTCACCCTGGCCGCTTGGGCTTCCCCCTGACTCCTCCTGCGAGCAGCAGATTATCCCCCTTCGCCAGAATCTGCTGATGCATCGCACCGGGGAAAATAGCTCTGTGTTTGCTTATGAAAACTCATGTAACCGTACAAGTTTTTCTACACGGTAACAAATAGCATCAACTTCTGAGGCCCCTGAGTGAAACCATTATTTGCCTGAATACCGTTAAACTGAGGGGAGGGGGATGGGACGCTAGCAGGCCAAGTGATTACTGTTGGTGTAAGCGCCTGGTAGCTTGTCAGCTGCTCTGAGCTGAGACACCCCCCCCACACACACACACACATATTACACTTCTACCCCCACCCAAGGGATCCCTGTCTTTTGGGGGCTGGGGGGCCAGGGGGACAAGTGGTTTTTTTTTTTTTTTTTTTTTTTACAGCAAGGAAGAGGGAAAAGGGATGGAAGACTGACAAAGGACCATATTCAATGGCGGTTTATTTATTTATTTCAATAAAGAAATTGGCTTTTTCGTAGTATCTGGACTCTTTGCTTGATCTGGGTCCCTTGGTGTGACTCTAAATCGTTTGACCACAGGACCCCCAGGCTTATTTCCGGCTGGAGTTGAAAGAGGACCCCCTCCACCTGGAGCTTAGCGGTAGCCAGTCCGCCTCCTTTCCTCCGGGAGGAATGCACAGGATGGGGCGAAGCGGGGTGGGGGTCTGAGCCACACTTCACCCAGGTTCTCAGGCTGTCCGTACCTCCTGGCTTGCCAGTCAGAAAGACGCTACCCACCTTCTCGCAGACCACTAGCGTCCCTTTTCCCTTCCCCTCCCCCCTTCCAGCCCAACCCTCCGCTGCTACCTGATAGCTAGCCTCTGCATCCTCTGTACACACCCATCATTAATCCTTCTTAGCAAAGCCCTCAGTCGGTACTCATGGGGCAGCTCCAACCTATTTAGATTGCCTTGGTTGGTTGCACAAATTTAAGTGGGCAAAGAGTTATAAACCTAATAACCTAGAGAGAGAGAGAGAGAGAGAGGAAAATGAGAATGAATATGATTTGATTATAGAAGATGAGAAATATACTGGGGGTGTTAGGATACAGCCTTCATCAGCCCGGCTCTTAGACTTCAGGCTTTGGAGACAGTGAACTTAAATGCGAACACATACGCTTGCACACACAGATCCCGGGCTAAGAAGAGGCAGCCTCCACTAGACCGCTGCTGGGCTATTCCAGGAAGAATGAATGGTTGCTGGGTAGGGAACAACGGAAAGGCAGGAGAGGACGAATAAACGGTTTTCTTAGCTAGAGATTCCTTGAGAAACATGCTCAGCCGGAGCAGGTAGTGGACCCTTAGCTTCTTCTGAGCGCTTTGTCTTTTAGCTTTCTTCCAGAACCCCAGGGGCTCACCCCTTCGGGTCTGGCGCTGGAGCCACTGGTGCTGCCCTCGCTCCCTTGCTCGCTGCAGCTCCCCGGGTCCCCGCTTCCCCTTTTTTTTTTTTTTTTAAACGCTCGCATATTGTTTGATTACTAATTCGAGTTAATATGATCTTTATGGCAACATAACAGTGGGTAATTGGCCCTTTTTTCCGCGCAACAATGTAAATCACAATCGCTTTATTATTTAATAACGTCAAACGCTTCGTTGGATTGGCCCCGACCGAGAAGACCTTTTCTTTCTCGGCAGTGTTGTGGGGGAAGAACAATGCCGGTCTAATTGTGGGGATTTCATAAGCTGGCTCCCGTAAGTGAGCAGCTCCAAGATGGACCTTCCAGCAGATGTGGGCCCGGCCCCCTCCTCCAGCATATACAGTCCCAAACATTCACACATGTATAGTCACAGGCACACACACACAACGACACAGACATTAAGGCACTCAGAATTCCTAAAGACACAATAACATACAAAGCAGAGTCACACTACATTGTCACACACAGTCACAGACATTGAAACACAAGGCAACAATAGTCACACTCAGTCACAGACACTGTCAGTAACTCTGTCATACCCATACACAGAGTCAACGATATTTACTCAGGCCATAATGCTCACACATACAAACTGAGATACTTCATTAGAAAATGGGCATTTTCTTTCTTTTCTTCTGTCCTTCCTTTCTTCCTCTTCCCCTTTTCTTTTTCTTTATCTCTTTTCCCATTTCTTCATCATTTTCCCTTTCTTTCTTTTTCTTTTTCCTTTGTTTACCCCCCTTTTCTTCCTCTTTCCCCTTTCTCTTTTTCTTTCTTCCTTTCCCTGACTATCTTTCCTTCTTTCTTATTTTCTTTCTTTCTCTCCCATTTCTTCTTTCTCTTTTCTTTGTTTCATTCTCTTTTTCTCTCTTCTTCTCAGATCCTAGCAACAACCTAAATCTTCCAGAAGCAAACACATCCCCTCCCCAGGGTTGCTCACCAGGGCTTATCCCCTTCCTAGCACTTCAGTTTAAAAACTTCAGAAACCAGTTAGGGTAGCTAGCATCACTCACAAAACCTAAACTTTCCCTTCATTTATTATTAATTTTTTTTTAATTTTTACGGGTCACCTAGGAGTAAGCCTGGCAGATTTCCCCCTTTTCTTTCTAGTTCTTTTCTTTTCCCTTTTAACATTTCAAGTGATTCCCCCAACTCCATTCCAGATCTAGGAATATGTGCATGCCTGCCTATCCTGGGTTGTCCCTCAGAGGGGGATACCAGAGTTTTGCAAGTTTTACAAGAGGTATTCTTTTGCAAATTGGGGGAGGGGGAACAGACCAAATCAGCCCAAAGACCCCTGCAGACACAGGAGACTGGAAGGAGAGCGGGGCTCCCTTCTGGGTCCATAGTTAGATGACCAGAGGAAGGCCAGGTCTGAATGATGAAATCGGTCTTCATATCACCAGTGGTAAGGGGCGCCATCTCTCAGAACTGCCTGCTTCAAGGGTCATGGAAGTTCCTATGACTGTCCAAATACTTTCCAGATTGTACTGATCATCAATTAGTATTCATGTCTAGCAGACACCTGGGACTGTGGTTACGAGGTTTGGGAGTGGGTCCCCCCCCTACACACACTTCTTTTTTCTTTACATTTAAATGAACTGGGCGAAGGCAGAAGCTTGAGCTTGGCTCTGTTTCCTGGTAAGCTGCCCTCCCCACATCATTTCTAAGGTAAACAAGAAATGTGAACATGGTGGCCCTTTCACTACTGATTCCCCTCCCCTGGTGTCACAACCTGTCACTGAAGCAGATGCGGTCCCTGGATGGATTTTAAAAACACATACTCCCTTCTTCCTCATCCTCATCTTGTTCTTTGTATTAATTTCGAAAACAGAATTTTTAACTTTCCCCTCTTGTAGGCCCCCCATACACACATACATCCCCTTCTCTTTCTAAGAGAGCAAAAGGAGGAGGAGGTGGTGCCGATAGGGGAACCCTTTCCCCTAAAAGTATTATTCGAGGGAAAGGATTTATTTAGAAAACTTTCATCCCCAAGAGTTGGGGACAGTGTTATTCTTCCGCCTGCTCTTGTTGGCTTTCCCCGGAGCCTTAAACAATGCGCGCTTTGACTGGCTCCAGCTTCCCAGCGCGCCCTCCCTCTGCGGGAGCTGAAGGGGCCTGGACTGAATTCTAACTCTGGAAGGAGGGGTGGGGGGAGGTTGTGGGGGAAGACAAGAAGAAATGGCACTCAAGGGCCCAAGATTGTCTTTGCTGTCCTCTTACCCTGCCTTCCCCCTTCCTGCGTTCTGAGTGTTTAGTTGGGGGTGAGGACTTTGGCTGTTGTTTGTGGTGGTCCAGAGAGGATTTTCTGAAAATTTCATAAGAAAACACAACAAAATTTTAGAAAAATCAGCTCCGAAGTGGAAGCATCTGTAATCTGCCTGGGAACCCATTTTCTTATAGATTAAATATAGATAGGTAGGTAGGTAGATATATAGAAATTTTTTTGAACCTCTAGTTGATTTATCAAGAATTTAAGAACAACCTGTATGCCTACTCAGCCTGAATCCTAGCACCCAGAGAAGCCACAGTGTCCCAACAGACAAGGTGTGATTTGATACTCTGGTTAGAATTTTAAAAATGCTTATGTCCCAGTTAAAACATCTATGTTTCTCCTAGCCCACATGCAATTCTTTTTCTTTTCTAAGCTTCTTTCCTTCCACTTGAGAACGACAAGAGAGACATCAGGGCTCATGTATTCATGTCCTCTTCTTTTATTGAGGAAACTCAGATTCACTTGCCCCCCCTCCCTTGTATCTCTGACATTGCATTTCCAGAGAAGGGATGCTCTCAGTTAATGTGACTTGTCTAACTCTTCCCAATTCGAAGCTTCTCTTCTCTTCTCTTGTTTTACCAAGAAGATCTCCCAACCTAAATTCCCTCGCCCGCCCGAGTAAGCGAGAATAATTAAGATCCCATTCAGAACTTTGTTCACAAGCCTTGGGTGTGGCGTGGGATGTCGTGTTTCTGCAACGTATGAAAAACTGGCCACTAGAGCCTCAGATTGTGCCTAGGAAAAAGCTCACTTGGTCTCTGTCTTCGGAGCCTTAAGACTCCAGAGAATCTGAAAGTTTCAAAGGACCAAACCCTGGCCACTGTTACCTGGCGGGAACGAAAGGGTTAAGAACCCTGCGTGGAGGCTGTGAAGTAAATTAGCCCGGAGTTTGGGCATCTTTTGATCTGAATCGGGAGACCTCGGCCTCCACTTGGCTCATCAGTTACTTGCCCGTATTTAGAAAGTTGGGGAAAGAGGAAGAACTGAAGAAGAAAAGGAGGAAGAGAGGCAGGGGAGGGGCTTGTCATGGCTACGCCCCTTTTCTAATGAATTCATTTCCATATCTATGTGGCTCGAAATTGCTGCGGAGCCTCCAACCTTGCGAACGTTGAGGTTTCAGTGAATCCTGCACTATGGAGGCAGGCACAAAAAAAAAAAAAAAACGGCACGGAGAAACTTTCGGGGAGGGGGGGGCAGGAAATTGTTATATTGGTAACGTTTGCTCCAAGTATTGGTCTTGGCAACATCAACAGGCAGCTAATGGTTCTAGTATACCCTAGGATTTCCACCGGCCTCCAAATACGTCCAGTGCAGATAGAAACAAACTTTATTCCCTGTCTCTTTCTCTAGCTCTGTCTTCCTCTCTCTCTCTCTCTCTCTCTCTCTCTCTCTCTCTCTCTCTCTCTCTCTCTCTCTCTC